>NC_141025.1:10702500-10860000 GCF_052040795.2 Danio rerio | reverse complement strand
GAAATATTTAAAAAAGAAGAAATACATCAATGAGGGGCTAATATTTCAGACTTCAACTGTGTGTAGACAGACAGACAGACAGACAGACAGATAGATAGATCATAACAAGAACTGCTGCTTAATTGAATGCATGTAATAGCGACACCCGGTGGTTATTTATTGAATTACGTTCATTTTTGTATAGCGGGCCAGATTCTATTGATATTTATAAAAAGCCTCGCGGGCTGCAGATGGCCCGCGGGCCGTAGTTTGGACACGCCTGGTGTACTGGAATGTACAGTATCTGTGCATCTTCATGGTGGTCTTAAGATTTCTGCCATAGTCATTGATGGTGATGGTACTTGTGGTGCTGCATTGATTTCTGAAATCTTCATACCTGCCTTTTATCCAGCCTCTTTGTTCCAAGTAATTTTTCTTCATCACGGTATAGATGCGTCTATACTGTCCCTTGATCAGATACATGTACAAAACATCACTTTAGTATAGTGCCAGGTTAAAACTCACAGGTTGTAATAGATCAATGACAATGTTGACAGTATGTGTTTAAAATAATTGCAAACAAACCTGTTCTGTCTTGAGATGTATGACAGGCAATCATCGTCCTCATCTGTCTACCAGTCAGAAATCACAGTTGCATGTGGATGTTTTAGTCGAGCTTCCTCATATGCATCTATAATAAAACATCACATTGTTAACCTCCAGTAAAGAAAAGTTAAAATCCTGAAATACTATCAAAGTTAATTAATGCATATAATACCTATAGTGTAAATAATCAGTACACAGAAGGTTGCACAAGATTTATTCGGAGATTCATGCAGAGTGACAGCCTTATGAATCTGAGACATAGATTTGTAAGATGGCCGAGCACATGCATTATTCTGTACCCATGAAGATTAACCTACCATTGTGAAAAATTTTGATGATGACAGCCAATAACAATAAACCATTTCAGCTGTTTGTGAAGCAATTAGTAATGTAATGTCTGAAAAGCTCAATCTATGTTGAAAATGTATCAGCAGTTTACAGCTTATAATGGACTTTTAGCACACAACTATAGCATGCCTATTCACGTTCAAAAGAGTGTGCCATTGACTTCTTTGGTCGTGATGTACTGCAAAATGATCTCACTAACCTTTGTTAAACAAGAACAATGAGACTTAACCAACAAATATTGTTACCCATTCATTTAAATCAGAATTTATCACTGTCAATAACATAAAAAACAAACAAAAAAAACATCAAAATCTGCTTTAAGACGTTCAGTTTTACATTAACTGACCATTACAGCTTGAACAAAAGATATAATTGATTCACATAGGCTAACACATATGAATTAAAGTGCATAGTAATATATTTCTCTTGGATAATTTAAAGAGAATAGTAAATCGTCGAGTTTCGATCACTTTTCGTGACTAACTGCATAAACAAGATAAACAATAATATTTTATTAATCCAAAACGATTAGTTTTTATTTACACAATCACAGAATTAATACTGTTGGATAAGTAAACGCCTGTACAATGTTTTTTTTTTAACATCCACGGTACTTTATAATGTTAAATCAGGAAAAAAACACGTTTTGCCAAGTTAGTTAATGGATTCGTCTACAGAAACTTTCTTTAGCATACACACAAATTCGTTTCATGTTTCTTTAAACTAATTAAAATAGTTTTCAGTTACTACACACGTTACAATCTAACATTGTGTTAAAGGAAAATGAACTTTCAGGCTGTTTGTAACTGTTAGCGTTAGCATACATTAGCTCCAGTCGTGTTTCTTAAAGCAAGTTACATTTCGTATCAAACTGTTTTAAATTACTAAACGCTGTTACAACCAAACACCGTGGAAATGTTTTAAGCTCTAAATTCGCTAATTATACAGTACACAAGCAGTAAAAAGCTTACCTTTCTGACCGGGATCCACGTGAAGTCTTTAAAAAAACCAAACTTTTTCTTCTTGTGATCTTCGTGCCATGGTCTTCTTCTTCTTCTTTCTGTTTTATGGCGACTAACCCATTAAAAAGCATTATCGCCACCTACTGTACAGAATCTTACTCCGATGATGGGTCTGAATATTAGAAAGGGCAACAGAAAGAAACGAGGAGGGAGGGAAAGGGACAAAAAAAAAAAAAAAAAAAAAAAAAAAAAAAAAAAAAAAAAAAAAAAAACCTTGGATGTTTCATATTCTCCAATCTTTGCATCTAGACCACATACTCATGTCAGCGCTGCGTGTTCAGCTCCTCTAACATAAAGGGCCTTCATGACAATGATTGAGTATATTCTCACCCATAAATATTAGACTATAATCTATAACCTAAACCCGAATGCTCGATATACCTAATAAACGCTCTATATACTTGCCAATCTATTATACCTTTTCTTAGAATAATTTTATATATTGTTTTATCTTCCCCACACTGACTGAATAACATATCGCGATGTTTATTATACTTGCTACATATAAATAATGCATGATCTACATTTTCAGTTACACCACATACATCACATTTCCCATCCTCATGTAAACCCATTAACGCAAGTGTTGCATTTAACCCTGTGTGTCCCAATCTTAATCTTGATAACCACACCTCTTCCTTCCTATTTCTTCCTTGATTTAGTGTTGTCCCTACTGTCTGTATAATACTATAGTGCCATCTTCCAGTATTACTATTATCCCATCTAATTTGCCATTTATTTATTAGTTTTTCCTTTAAAATCGATTTTGCCTCTCTTTTCCCCAGAGGTACATGTACCTCCTCTTGCTTATTTAGTGCTTCCTTTGCTAATTTGTCAGCAACTTCATTACCAGATACCCCAATATGTGATGGAACCCAGCAGAAATAAACGACTACTCCTATTTCCTTTAATCTATATAAAGATAAATAGATTTCTGTTATTAAATCCTCTCTATCTGATTTTGAGTTTGCTATACTAACTAAAGCTGAAGATGAATCTGAGCAGATTACTACTTTGTTTGGTCTGACTTGTTCAACCCATTGTAATGCTATAATTATAGCTGTTATCTCTGCAGTGTATACTGATAGATTATTGGACAATTTTAAACTAATATTTACTTTGAACTCTGGAATATTAACACCTATTCCTATCTTTTTACTAATAGGTTCTTTGGAACCATCTGTAAAAATTTGTAAAGTTGAATAATACTTATTATTTAAATACGCATCTATTTCTTTTCCACTATATTCATCTTTAGATTTACTTAGCAAGCTTACATCTATGAGTGGTTCAGGTGCTCTCCATAGTGGGACATCAGTGAGTGGTATATTGGGACAGAAGATCATGTTATCTATACCATATTCTTTAGCCAACTTTTTACTCCTCCATCCAAAACTGTCCTGTCCTTCATATGAGTATTCCCAGCAATCTTTTAGTATTTTACGAGTAAGATGATTACTAACTGATTGCTGGAGATTTACCCAGTATGTCATCATCAATTTTATCCTTCTAAATTCAAGAGGCATTTCTCCCATTTCTACCCTAATTGCATCTACAGGGGATGTTTTAATTGCTCCACAACATAATCTTAACGCTTTGGTTTGTATGGTATCTAATTTTCCTAATAAAGTCTTAGATGCAGATCCATAGACAATGCAGCCATAATCAAAACAGGATCGAATCAATGCTTGATACATGCACAGCAATGCACTACGACTAGCTCCCCATCTGTGACTAGCAACTGAACGCATACAATTTATAATAATTTTACATTTTGTTTCAATTTTATTTATATGAATTTTCCATATTAACTTTTCATCTAACCATAAGCCAAGGTATTTAAAAACAGGTACTCTTTCCAATATCTGCTCATATAACTTTAAATCTGTATGTACTATTTTCTTGTTTTTTGTAAATATCATGTATTTTGTTTTTAATACTGAGAACTTCAAGCCCCATTCCAGAGACCATTCCTCAACTTTTTTAATTGATTCCTGTATTCCTTTATTAACATTTCTAATATTGCGTCCTCTTTTCCTTCGTGCCATGGTGGTTGACAAACAGCTTTTTGGAGCATTACCGCCACCGTCTGGATTGGAGTGTGGATCATGAGTTTAGTCACGCATGTGTTTATTATGAAACCAACTTCTGCTTTAAAACAAAAACAGTCAGCACAGGAGCGTGCTATCTCAAAATTAAGCGAATTTTACATAGTTTTTCTCTAGATGACATGTATAATCTATTTATAAATAATATTGTTTTGTTTGCGTCTAAACATTGCGACCATCCACACTAAATATTCTTTTTTTTTTTTTTTTTTTTGCTATCGTACCATGAATATTTTCTCAAATTATCATTAAACGTGGAGCTAACAGATTACTAGATAAAATAAGAACTTAATCGGTTGCCATCATCCTTAATCGGTTGCCATATGGTTGACCGGAATCGGGCCAGTGCTTTACAGCCGCATCACAACCGCATGTGCGCGAGCGAGCTGCGGGCCGCACTCGGCCCGGATAACACTCGCCGATGCCGAGTCGGAGCCGGAGGCGCCGGAGGGCAGCCGAGCTCGGGCCGATTACTGCCTGCTATCTGGGTACTGTCAATTACTAGTATTTTTCATGTTGAGTTGTGAGGTAAATGAATAACCTTCAATAAACGAAATGAACAATAAATACATTCAAATTTCTAGAAATCATAGATGAACCACGTTCAGTCTGCAGGATAACCTTTGCACATACTTGGATTCAAGCCATGAGGACTTTACAAATGCACTACATTGAACGACACGTTAACAAAGTAGCTCACCTTTTCTTATTGCAATTTGTTCCACCGTGTGTGGTATTTTATTATGTTTTAGGAATATCAGCACAGCTCTGCATGGCTGTGACATGAGATCTAAATACGCTTTTACTGCCTGTCTGCCGGTCATGGTGAAGTGTGAGTATGTCCCGTACTGTAGACAGAAACAACATGTATTCCTGCTCGTCCAGCGTCACAGTCCATAGTCCAATCACACGCGTCTTCCTGAAGTATCTCACAAATGCTCTAAACGCATTAAACTGAGTCTTATCCGATTCATTTGTACACTAAAGAGGAAGTTTATTTTAAAATAATGATTTCTAATATATTTATAATCGAAGAACAACTGAAAACATGCCCTGAAGTGATATATGAGACAAATCTGAAGAGAAATCATAAACAACAACGATTGGGCGATGCTTGTCACCGATGACAAAAGTAACAGATACCCAGTGACTATACAGCGCTTTTACAGATGTAGGGGAGCACTGGGCACACAGTAACGCGGAGTTAAATTTAACACAACAATTGAAAAACAAATTGAACAAATTAAGTAAACAACTTAAAATACCAAATCATTATGCAATTTCTTACCATATTTAGTAAACTTTCATTGTCATTTACATACATTTTTGTTGACCAAATGAATTCAAATATAATTCACACAGTGATTTTAGATTGAAAAAAATCCTTTATTGTCAATATTAAAATTGTAAGACTAAACTGTAAAATAAATTTAAACATGATTGCAGTGATTTCATGAGACCAGTTCCTCATTTGGATCATTTTTGCATTATTGAAGACTAACAAAAAATATCGGTATCACAGGAGAAATTCTAAATGATACGTTGCTGCATAATAGTTTCAGCCATACTAATTTGTATAAAACACATTCAAAATACAATTGAAAGTCCCTCCTGTCATGTGACTGCCCCTTCTAACAAAAAGGACAGTATTCAAGCTGAAGGCACATGATGTAGTGCAGCATCAGTGTGTGTCAATAACTGTTCACACACAATTATACAGTTAAAGTCAGAATGATTCGCCCTCCTGTGAGTTTCTCAGATATTTCCCAATTGATGTTAAACAGAGCAAGAATTTTTTAACAGTATTTCCTATAATATTTTTTTCTTGTGGAAAAAGTCTTATCTGTTTTATTTCGGCTAGAATAAAAGTAGTTTTTAATTTTTTTAAAATATTAATCAATATTTATGTAATATTTATGTCAATATTATTATCCCCCTTAGGCTATATATTTTTAAATTGACTACAGAACAAAACATCGTTATACAATGAATTTCCTCATTAACCTAGTTAAGCCTTTAAATTTCACTGAATACTAGTATCTTGAAAAATATCTAGTCAAATACTATGTACTGTCATCATGGTAAATATAATATAAATCAGTAAGAAATGAGTTGTTTAAACTGTTATGTTTATAAATGTGTTAAAATTTCTCTCTCTCTCTCTCTCTCTCTCTCTCTCTCTCTCTCTCTCTCTCTCTCTCTCTCTATATATATATATATATATATATATATATATATATATATATATATATATATATATATATATATATATATAATATACAAAAGGGCTAATAATTCTGACTTCAGTGTTTGCAGATCTTATATTTCCATTTTGGCAGATTAATGCATATGTCAATACAGTAGCATCGTAAAGCCCTTTAAAGTGCAGTCATACTGTATGTGTGCATTACATTGGTGTGGACAGCAGAGGGCCCTCAGTGCCGTTGGCATTAATGATCTTCTTTCTAGACTTAAATTCGTTCTGAATCTCCAGAAAGGTCTTGTTTTTGGTTTCAGGGACCACAAAGAAGATGTACGTGGCCACCAATAAGCAGATGACCAGGAAAACGAGGAAGCAGTATTGCTTGAGGCCATTCTGGGAAGGATAGAGAGGGAAAAGTTTAACAGTGTTGCATTGTACATCATTATATAATCAATTATTTTTCATATGATTTTACGGTAATCATAACTTTTTGAAGTGAGTTAATTATTGAGTCATAGAGGCTGTTTTAAAGGGATAGATCAACCAGATTACTCACTATTTACTAGGCCTGTCACACTAATCAATGTATGAAGAGTTCATAAGCAAAAGCCTTTAAATAGCTACCGTCTCAAATTTCCATCAAAAATGAACATTTTTCTCAGCCTCATTTGTTTATGTTGAGTTATTTAACTTTTAAGACCAGGAATAGGACTTATTCTTTGCCATAAATGTGATATAACTGAACGTACACGACAGGAGCCTGATAAAAATGCTCATTTTAGAGGAAAATTTCAGATGGCATTTAGAGGTTTTGGTATCTAAACTCTTTATATGGACTTATCGCACGACACATGGACATGACCTCAATCCTTTTTGATGATGCAATATATTTCATCCACACATACAAACCAATTCTAGCAACACTTTGGCTAATGTGCAACATTTCTATTTCTACTGGAGGAGTTATTGTCAGTATGGTTTAAAAAACACTACACTAAGTATTTACTATAAGTTACTGTAGTATATTTTCATGTGGGTGCCTGACAGCTGAAAATAGATCTGGTAGTAGATATTGCAGCCTCTGTTCCTTTTTACCTTGCACTTTTGTTAACATTTATTATTACCCACCAGTTTTCTTGCACCCAACCCGCTCTAAGATGGGATTGAACTGACGATTGTTTGCATGGGAGTGTGTTGCTCGAACAAAAGGGCTAAAGACCATGGCCTCTAGCATCTGTCACTAGAGGAGTGAGGTTTACCTGCACAGCACTTTGCTAGCTGGTGTCTGTCATACCCCCCCCACCCCCCCCCCCCCCCCCCCAAAACCTCACTGCCATCCCGGACGAGCCCCCATGCATAACTCATTGGTCCTACTACACCCAACCCGCTCTGAGCTGGGATCTTTGCATGGGAGTCGGTTGCTCTAACAAGGAGGCTACAGACTATGGCCTCTAGCGACAGTCGCTAGAACATTTTTGAAGTCAGAGGAGTGAGGTTTACCCGCATGGCACTTCGCTAGCTGACCTCTGTTACATATGCATGGTAAAATGATCTGTATCTTGGCTAAATACAGTTGCTTCATGGAATTGTCGATATTAAAACTGGGGCCACACCTTCTTAGTAGAAAGAAATGACAGTGTAAATCTAATTCTAATTTCAATGTGCTCTATTCATCCTGGCGAGGCAGTGGCGCAGTAGGTAGTGCTGTTGCCTCACAGCAAGAAGGTCGCTGGGTTGCTGGTTCGAACCTCAGCTCAGTTGGCGTTTCTGTGTGGAGTTTGCATGTTCTCCCTGCCTTCGCGTGGGTTTCCTCTGGGTGCTCTGGTTTCCCCCACAGTCCAAAGACATGCGGTACAGGTGAATTGAGTAGGCTAAATTGTCCGTAGTGTGTGAATGTGTGTGGATGTTTCCCAGAGATGGGTTGCGGCTGGAAGGGCATCCGCTGCGTAAAAACTTGCTGGATAAGTTGGCGGTTCATTCCGCTGTGGCGACCCCGGATTAATAAAGGGAGTAAGCCGACAAGAAAATGAATGAATGAATGAATCTATTCATCCTTCCTTTCTTAGTATTTCATATCAGAAGCGAAAACCAAAAACACACTTCTCAAAAGTAGGATGAAAAGCAGCCATATTTACCACAATAAATGGAAAGATCATGCCGATCACAAAGAAGGAGGTCCAGTTGATTGAGCCACCGATCATGTATGCGGCAGGCCGATCGGTTTGTGTGAACAGCTCTGTTGTTAAAATGTTTGTCACGCCACCTGCAACACACAACATGTTAAATTCGGTCAGCAAAATCATAGCTGCGTCCCAAATCGCATACTTATGCACTATTTTACGCCATTTTGTAGTATGAATAGTGTAAGTAGTGTGTTCACATTGAAAACTCTCAAAATAATAAGTGCACTTGAATTACCCGGATGATGCACTCATTCAGCCGGTAAAATGAAGTGTGGAATGATGGACACTTCACGCTCTCAACGACCACAGGTTTGCTTACGTAGCGGAAGGGGCGGAGCGATCGGACGCACATGTTGAATAACTTTATTTATTTTGGATGGTGAAAGCAAAATTCTCCTACGAGAGTGATTATTGCGCCTCCCGATAGTGATTGCGGCAATACTCACGGCAGGTATTACTTGATAATTCAGTCGTTTATTTCACTGATTTGGCAACAGTAAAACGTCATCAGGGAAACGGTTTGAATTTCCGCTTAGTAAAAAAACATTAGTGTGCCATTTGGGACAACACTACATACATATACTATCCTGTTGAGTGTGTAAGTGCATAAGTACATAGTGCATGAGTGCATAGTGTATAGTGTGCCATTTGGGACGCAGCTCATGTTTATTTACTCATTACTCTATTTACTCTTTAAGTGCATCGGCGACTCCTTGAAAAACGTTTAACTTCCAAGAAACTAGGGCTGCACAATATATAGTTTCAGCATCAATATCGCAATGTGTGCAACCAGGGCAGGAGTGGGACTCTTTTTCAGCCTTGGAGTTTCAAGCCTCAGACCGGCTCACCTCAGTTCACGACTGACTATATTAAAATAAGGTCATTTCCAATTCAGTTTCTAATTACACTATTACGTCTTTTTTTTTTGAGAAAACAGCTGCTTTAGAACTTCAAATGTTCAACAACCATAACAGTATTATATGTCTTAACAATAAAAAAAATTATAAAAAAAAAAAAAAAACTATTCAGACGAGGATCAAACCCGGATCCGCAGCGTCATATCCTAATGTGCTAACCACTGGACCACATCAATTGTGCATTGTATAGTGGCCCGTCTGACTAATATCATCATTAACCTGCAGGCTGCATACTGATCACCAGGCTGCGAGAAAATAGATAAAAAGAGCAGAGCTGCGGTAAAATAATGAATAAGACTGTGGTCAAGTGGTCAAGTAAAAAAAAATAACTAATTTAAAAAGTGTGAAAAAGAGCAACAGATTCTGGAGCTAGGGACACCGGTCCTCGCGGCCAAAAAACGGACCGGCCCACCGGGAATTCTCCCGGTCAGCTAATCCGGGCCTGTGTGCAACTGCAGTAGTCACATCACAGCATTTGCAATGTTGAGTTGGGATTATAGTTGATTACAATAAGTACAGATAAGTGCTTTTTTAATAAGATAGTTCACCCAAACATTTAAATTTACTCACTACTTTCATTTCACCATTCACTTGTTTCAAATGTTTATGAGTTTCTTTTTTATGTTGAACACAAAAAGAAGATATTTTAATCACTCATAAACGACTGAAACAAGTAAAGGTTGAGTAAACACTGGGTAAGTTTACATTGTGGGTGAACTATCGCTTTAAGGCCGGTGACTGAACAGTTCAACATTTCAGAGTTTAAAACATCCAGCGACCAGAAAATATGCTACTTTAAGAAATAGTATATACAGTAAAGACTATGCAGTGTTGATCATTCGATATCTGTACCTGAATACTGTTAGACTCACCAGAAAACTATAATTCTTGTTTAGTTTTACTATATAGTATTTATCTATGATTGTATGATTTTTGTTATAGGCTTGGGCGGTAATACGGTAATATGGTAAACAGCGGGATCTAAAAATAGCAACGGTGTCAATTTCCATACCTTTATACACTCATAAAAAGCAATGCACTTAAAAAGGAGACAAGTATTCAATAATAAATATTATTTATTTAATGCCTACAAATGCGTATGCGTGATTGTCCCCACGGGACAGTGTTGAGGAGAGAGAGAGGTGAGGTAAGGCGAGTTGCGCACCAAATGACCTGCAGCTTGGCAGTATTTCCGGTTTCGACCGAACCAGAAGGGAGACGTGGTAAATACGAACTAGAGGTCTGCATTCCCGCTGCTGTACCGCGGGACCAGATTTCTTGTGGTGCAGGAATAAATTTCCAAATAAAGCGCAGAAGCGGTCGATAACCTTGGTGTAATTTGAAAGGGAGCGGGCGTGCGGTCTAACAATATTGTTCCTGAGCAAGCGAGCTGTTTGTGTGTGTGTGTGTGTGTGTGTGTGTGAATGAGAGAGAGCATGAAGCTGTGTCGCTAGGTACTCTCTGTGTGTGTGTGTGTGTGTGTGTGTGTGTGTGTGTGTGTGTGTGTGTGTGTGTGTGTGTGTGTGTGTGTGTGTGTGTGTGTGTGAATGAGAGAGAGCATGAAGCTGTGTCGCTAGGTACTCTCTCTCTGTGTGTGTGTGTGTGTGTGTGTGTGTGTGTGTGTGTGTGTGTGTGTGTGTGTGCGTGCGTGTGCGTGTGTGTGTGCGTGTGTGTGTGCGTGTGTGTGTGTGAATGAGAGCGAGCGTCCTGTGCAGATCTCTAATACGAACAAGACAAACAGGACTGCGAACCTAAGGTCACATATACGGTATTCAGTTTCTGAATGGTTTAGGCACAAGCCAACAGTTTGGTGGCGCTGTCTGAGCCTTACGTCATAATTTTTTTATTATGCATGGTAATACCGGATACCGAGGTAAAATTGGGAGGTTTGACAATATCAAAATTTGAATACCGCCCAAGCCTAATCTGTTATATATTATTTGAGATTTACTCCTCTTTATAACCGTCCTAATCCATTTAAAATGAAGATTTTTTTCCAAATAAAGCTGTATTCACATTGCAATGTATATCACAGAAACACAAGATGTCGAAATGTCAGATTTTTCCAATATCGTGCAGCCCTAAAAGAAACCCATTCCTTCCACAAGGTTCCTTTACATTGGAAAAAAAAGGTGTTTTAGAACTATGAAAAAATTCACTAATCTTCACTAAAAGGATATTTGGCGGCCACAAAATATTTGCCATCACTGTAAAAAGGCATATTTTCTTCTTCCTGGCCCTTTAAAGAGATAGTAGTCCACACAAACATTTCACTCACTATTTAATCACCCAAGTGGATGCTGCACACTGATGGTGGTGTGGAGAGACCTCTCTCATGACAGTGAATGGTTTGGGTGTATGGCCATACATAATAAATGCACTATATAAATACACATTACATTACATTCAAATATTCCTTATAATAACTTCTTTTGTGTTCAACATAAGAAAGCAACTCATAAGGGTTTGTAAAAACGAACTGGGAGTAAATAATGATAGAATTTTCAGTTTTGGGTGAACTATTCCTTTAAGAGTGCATGTCAGTTAACCCTAATACAACAATTCAGGAAAAATACACAGTTTGTATTAACGCTAAAACATTCATAAGTTATGTGAAATTTTCTATCTTTGTTTTTTTTCTTTATTTTTAACTCATTTACCTGGACCAAGGCCAAAACTGAGGATGAAGGCCAAAACACAGACCATACTAAGGTAGGGAACCCAAGGGCTTGAATCCTATGAGGGAAAAAAAAAAAACATAATTTTTTGTTCAGATTTTAAATGTTTACTAGGCAATTTTGCTAAAACTTTTGTTTCAGTATGATGCATACCTGCCAACACTTATTTCACAACCATCTCCCTCCACCCTCCCGTTTTGTTATTTCTCCCGGAAAACTTCCATAATGCTACCCCATTTCCGTAATTGTTGACAATGATGACAGGTATGGTGTGATGATGTATTTCCAAGACATCAAAAAAAGTGAGCGATTGCTCCATGTTTTAAATTTCTGTCCTGTTTAATCCTCGATTGGTCTCACGCAGTCAAGTGATGTGATGCATTTTCACAGGTCAGAGTTCACCAAGCTTGACATTTGCCCCGCAGCAACCTGCAAAACCTGACGCATGACCTTGCGCTTCCGGTCTGATGCATTCGCGTGCGTATGAATGGAAGTCTATGGGAGGAAAAGCCCAGTGTGACCGCAGCTTAATGCTTGAAAGGGGCGTGGCCTATTAAATGTTTATTTTAAGACTAACAATGTTCGCTAGCAAAATAAACATAAATTTTGTTTTTATGCAGACTTTGAGATCACAAACCATACTATCCTACTATACCACACAGCAAACACCATAGAATACACCCGAAGAACAAATGAAACCACAACTAAGCGTATTAACTTTGTTAGCTCACATTGCTAGTTTTTAAATTCTCAGATTACATCTGTCTGAGGCTAACATATTAAACCACAATCCTCCAGCTCTCAGTTTTGACAACAAACAGAAATGGTGAGCAGGAGGGGTCTGTTAAGCTTAAAAAACTTTCCTAAAACCTGTTTCCAGATCTTTCTGAATAAAATGCCTACTTTGCTACATCCAATCAGCTCGCAGTAGAAAAAACAAGCCACGCCCCATCGTTTTCACATTTAAAATTCTGTTTCTCTAGAAACTGCGTCACAATACGGAATAAAAGCCAGTCGCAGCTTCTGATTCATACACACTTTAAAGGGACTTTTATAGTTTATTAGTAGAGTATATTTAATATTGAGAATTTCTAAGTCACTACAAACCTGAAAAGTGAGTGCGATGGTGAAACAAATGCAGCACACGCTCATCAGAGTATAACCTCCGATAATAAGAGCTCTTCTTCCCAAAGACTCGATCAGAAGACCCTGAAACACACACATACAAGATGTTTTTGAAACAATTTGTTTTTTAATCTGGTACATAAACGGTCTAAACATATCATTCTAAGCCTGGAGAACAGTTTGTGAGGTCAGATTTGGTCATGTAGGAATCATATCTTTGGACGTTTATAATCTGTAGTGCCAATAAACAGGGCCAGACAGAATCAAAAAGACTTTTTTTTTTTTGCTATGCCTGTTCAAAATGTAGTTAAAATGAATAAATCAATTGCGGATTTATGCAGAATGATTTTGAGAGTTCTGAAGACCTAACAAATAAATACAAATAATAATACCTTTCACTTTTATTAATTTTTAACAATAGAAATCCAATTAAAAACCACTTGTTTGGTGAAAAAAACTACAACAGATCTTTCATATAATACATCTACTAAAATGCAGAAAATAATACTTTACAAACTGTAATGTAGTTTTCAGTTTCCTTGATTTATTTCAGTTTCAGTTTCCTTTATTTATGTCATTCAACACATCACAATAGAATTGTAATGCAGAACAAAATTACATTGCAACAGACCCAACAAGAACATAAAAAAACATCACTATACAAACAATATAAAATCCTAACATGATAAATAAGCTTTTATTATTCCATAAAAATATAAAAATATAATTATATAAGATATAACCTATTTTTTTTAAATCTCTGAAGAGAATAACTTAATACTTAAATACCTATTTCATCATTTGTTGTAACATTTGTTGTAAAATAAACAATTTATGCTAGTTTAACAATTTATTGATTTATTTTTAACACTAGCTATCAACAATGGTTAAGAAATGGTATTATTCAAAAGTCTTATAATGACAGGATAAAAACTCTCGAAACCGCACTGATTTGCTCCTCAGGCTTCTGTAACGCCTGCCTGATGGCATGAGAGAGAGCAGGCTATGACCAGGGTGGGTTGGATCCCCTAAAATATTATTTGCCCTAGACAGACAACGTCGTTGATAAAGTTCCTCGATAGATGTAATTTTGACTCCAACAGACCTTTCAGCTGACTTTATGATCCTCTTAATAGTGTTCTTGTGAGACACACTGCTATTCGCATACCAAAGGGAGATGCCATTAGTAAGAACACTCTCAACAGCTCCTCTGTAAAAAGTTGTGAGGATTGATTGGCTGAGGTGTGCTCTTTTCAACCTTCTCAGAAAGTGCAGTCGCTGGTGCGCTTTCTTCGCAAGACAAGTGGTATGGAGACACCAAGTCAGGTTCTCAGTAACATGGACCCCCAGGAATTTTATCTGCTGTACAGTCTCCACGGCAGTGTTGTTAATATATACAGTTTAGATGATTTGTACACAAATCATCTAAACATTAGCATATTATTCAATGATATAATTAAATACAAAATCAAATGAATATATGTTTACACTCATTTAGATAAACGAATAGATTGAATGACTGACTCGATAATCTGCAGAGTTTGAACAACAACCTGTCAGGACTGTGCCACTTCAGTCTTGTTGATTCTTGTTTTGGAGTCCAGACACTTGTCCTGTCTTGTCTATTATGTTGTGCTCGACTCGAGTTTTCATGGGCCGAGTACTTATATTCTGTCTTAGTCTGTGTCTCTTGTCATTGTTTCTAACGCGTGGTCTCGAATGAGCCTCATTTTCTTGTCTTTGTAGTGGCTCGGTTCATGCGTGCTCGCTTGCTCTCGTGTTTGATTTGTCAGCGGCATACTGTTTTATTCCGAGTGCCTCAGTCTAGTTGGTTTTGGTTTTTAGTTGGCCATGAGATGGAACATGCACAATGCATGTGTGAATGCACGGTATAGGTTTCATTTATCGTGTTCTCCAATCTTACGTTCTCCTGTTGGTGTTGTGTAAAGCATTTAGCTTGGTGTTCACACTGTTGCCACATGCTTTAGTGTTGTGTTTCATGTGAACACCCAGATAATGGGTTCTCTCATCAGCTGCGTGTTCTAGTCCTGTTTGATGTGATCCCATGGCTCGTATGTTGTTGTCCTTGTGTCATGTGCTCTCCTGTCTATTGTCTTGTCCCACCCTCGTTGTTAACCCATTATTAGTTTATTATGTTCACTTGTTTGCCAAATTGCTCTTGTTTATAGCTTCCTCTTGTCTGCTTTCCCGTGCCAGTTCTTCATGTTCCTGCCTTGTCCTGAACTTCTCTTCCAGCCCAGCCAAGTCTGTTTTTTTGTCTTTTAGTTATGTTTTTGTTGCCTTTTTGTTTTATTTTTACAATTGATAAATACCCATTTTAGTTTTGCAAGTCCTCGTCCTTTCCCTAACCCAACTGTGACAATAACCTAGCAATAAATGTTATAATATAAACCTGACATATTTTTGTGTTATTCCTTTGGCCTTGGATTCTTGGATTAGTCATGGGTTCTGAGATAAATAACTGAAGGGATAAATCTCCACTTACGCAGGTCAGTGCAGTGATGCACTCGCAGGCTCCGGTTCCCACTGTAGCATAAGGAATCTTGTCATCTGGAATCCCAGCCTGGGTGAACACGTAGTCTGCATAGAAATAAATCTGATGGCAGAAAAATCGTTTTCAATAGGGGTCACAATAACTCGGACAGTATATGAGAGAGTTAAACTGAATACTTAAAAGAAACACTGTACATACAGTAGCTTGCCAAAGCCATGCTCGTTTGTATCAATTCTGTCTAGTTACCATTGTGAAACATTTCCATTTAGTCATTTAGCAGATGATTTTGTCTAAAGTGACTAATAACTGAGGAGGCATTCAGCGATTCAAGAATAAGATCTCTTAGGTCAAGTGATCAAAATCTTCTTTTAGTTCCTCAGTCCAGACTGAAAATTAGAGGGGACAGAGCATTCTCTGTGGCGGGTCCTCGGTTATGGAACACTTTGCCCTTTGAGATTAGAATGGCTCTATTACTATCAATTTTTAAATCCCTCTTAAAAATCTACCTATTTAGCTTGGCTTTTTAGTATTATTTTATTACTACTGCTTGCTTCATTTTTTTATTTTTCATTTTTATTCTGTGTTTTTATTTTACTGTGACTTATATACAGCACTTTGGTCAGTTTTGTGACTGTTTTTATATGCTTTATAAATGGATGAACTTGAAGAGGCAATACACACAAGAAGTGCTAATTATACAAAGCAACTGTATGTGCTCAGAGAAATCAATTTTATATTTAATTTTATATATTCTCTATTTTTTAGAGAGAGCGAATGTTTCTACAGGTGGTTTGTCAAGCCCACTCACTTGTGTGAGGAACACTTCATAAATGCACAATGTTTTTTTTTGTTTTGTTTTATTGAAAATATTGATTGATTCTAAGAAAGTGTCTGGTGCAAATGTGCAAAATTGGTGCATGTGTCTGTATTTCACAGGTGAGTAGTTTTGACAAACCACCTGTAAAAAACAAACCTCGACAAACTTTTTTATTTAGTAAATCTGAAGTAAATCTGTCATTGTTTAAGTGTGTATTTGGGCGGCATGGTGGCTCAGTGATCAGCACTATATCCATGTTCTACTGTGGTAATTCCATGGTTCATTTTTGTAAGAGATGGGTTCTGTTTACGTAACTTATTGTTTCTACAGCTGGGAAAATAAGTATTGAACATGTCATGTTTTTTCCAGGAAATAATATTTCTAAAGGAGCTGTAGACATGGAATAGAAGCAGACTTAAAATCTCCTCTATCAAATCTGATCTCTATTTTATATTTTTGATAGATTCAGGTCAGGTTATTGGCTTGGCCATTCTACAGCTTGGTTTTCTTTCTCTGAAAGCATTTGAGAGTTTTCTTGTCTGTGTTTTGGATTATTGTGTTGCTGAAATGTCCACCCTGTTTTCATCTTCATCCTCCTGCTAATGTAGATGTTGGACTGAAGCAGCTAATATTCATTTACACTAAGGTTGTGCAGAGGGTTGCTGAAGAACTACAGACAGATTTCAGCTGCTGTCTGGGCCTTCACTGCCTTTCTACACTTCCTTTCTTCATGTGTTCAATACTTTTTCCCTGCGTCATTTTGTTTTATTACGCATAACTTAATTAGTAAACTAATTAGACTTGTTTGCTTTGCATATATAAATATCTTTGGTTGTTACCAACATCCAGGGTAAATTTCAAGTCAACGGCACCAGAAAAATGGTGACATGTTCAATACTTATTTTTTCCGCTGTGTTTATTTTAGCAGGTCTTAATGTTTAAATTTTAAACATCATACCTATTTTTCCAATTCTCCACAAGTTTCTAAAAGTGCTCGCTGTGCATGATTCAGCATTGGTCTTGCAGCTCTGCTACCTCACATGACAATTTGCAAGCTTTTAAATATGTGTGCAAAATCTCCTTCACGCCCATGATATTCAGCCGAGATAAACTTCACAGCCTCAAAGCAAAACTCTTTGCGATTTCATATTTCATCCCTTCAATAATCATTTGCTGTTAAGAAAAGATCAGGGTTTAATCCACAGCAGGCCAGTCACATGCCGGTTCAGAGGGATGGCCTGTTTTTTTTTTTTTTTTCTGTTTTAATAGAGCACACATCAGCAGTCAAGGCTAATCTTTTTTTATGTTGCAAGCTATTAATCTGAAGCTGTTGTTTCTGGCCCTGCTGAAAAGAAAATTATAGAAACTATCGTACAATTGGAAATTATTTTAATGACTGTAATAGAAATTATATTGCTTTTAAGCTGTAATGATCCTTTGGGTCTCTAATGTTTTCATTATTTGCTTTCTAGTTTTGGCATGTTAAAACCAATAGGATGTGAAAAACAATCCCCTTTAAATGTGTCAAAATTAAATTAGCAATGCATATTACTAATCAAAATGTAAGTTTTGATATATTTGCACTGACATTTTCTAAAATGTAAAAAAAATTGCCACAATTCATTAATGTTGTCCCAACTCCAATGGTTTGATCTAACTCAACAAATTTAGTTTATTCATTCATTTTCATTAGTCCCTTTATTTATCAGGGGTCACCACAGCAGAATGAACCGCCAACTTATCAACTTTTGTTTTACACAGCATATGCCCTTCCAGCCACAACCCAGCACTGGAAAACACCAATAAAATCTAGTGTTCACACACGCACTCATACATTACGGCCAACTTAGCTTACTCAATTCACCTATAACGCATGTCTTTGGACTGTGGGGCGAACCAGAGCACCCGAATACAGGAAAACCATGCAAACTCCACACAGAAATGCCAACTGACTCAGCCGGGGCTCGAACCAGCAACCTTCTTGCTGTGAGGTGACAGTGCTACACACTGAGCCACCGCACCACCCACAAATTTAGTTGTCCCAAAAAATCTTTAAGTGTTGTGTTCTTTTTGACTTCAGATTGGAGTGGGGAGTCCCACCTGCTTTAATTCAATTCAATTCAATTCAGCTTTATTTGTATAGCGCTTTTACAATGTAGATTGTGTCAAAGCAGCTTCACATAAATGGTCATAGTAACTGGAACAGTGTGGTTCAGTAACTGGAACAGTGTGGTTCAGGTTTTAGTGTTTAAGTTCAGTTCAGTTCAGTTTAGCTCAGTTCAGTGTGATTTAATCATTACTGAGAGTTCAAACACTGAAGATCAAATTCATCGATGCGTAGCTCTACCAATCCTGAACCATGCGAGCCAGTGGCGACAGCGGAGAGGGAAAAAAAACTTCACCTGATGGGAGTGAAGAAAAAAAACCTTGAGAGAACCAGACTCAGTTGGGCACGACCATTTTAATTTCTCCGCTGGCCAAAAGTCTTGTGCAGAACTTCATTCGCCGTGGTTTGCTTTAGGTTTGGTTGTTTGTTTAATATGTTGTTGGGCTCCCCATCTCTCAAGGTTTTGGACTGTTTTGCCGATTACTTTGTTAATAAATAATTTGGTTGGAGCACTTTGGCCATTGTTTATTAATGTTACTTTGTCTAAGGATCACGAGTCTTCTTTAAGTAGGGACTGTAACATTGGTAAAAAGCACAGTTATACCTTCTCTGAAGGTTTCTGTAGTGTTTTTTTGTTTACAGGGTACACTGTGTAAAATGCTGGACTCCACGTGATAGATTTGTGTTGGGCCAACATGAAGGAATTAAGTTAACTTATTAGTTTTTACTTAAGTGGATTCAACATAAAACGATTAAATTTTCCCAAAAAAAAAAAAAAAAAAGAATTGTGTTTTTCAGCTCATTTGGTCAATCTGTCTTCTCTGTAAAGGGAGCCAAACTGTGGAAAGATTTACCGGTTAGCTTAAAATCAAAAAGTAATATCAATATTTTTAGTAGTGCTCATAAAAAGTGGTTAAAAACAAAACAGCCGTGTTTGCACAAATAGTCTACTGTTAGTTGTTGGATCATGTCGCCTTTGCTTTTGCCTCCAGTAATTTTATGTAAAAAATTGTAATGTTGTGTCAATTTTTAAGCCTCCTGTTGACAGGTGTTGAGAATTAGCAAGTTTGTTAAACACTTAAACAAATACATTTGGTTTTCCAGTGTAATTGTGATGTCCATGTCAAATAAATAAATAAATACATTTTAAATAAGTAGTTTGAACAGACATAATTTTTTCAAGAGTAGTGGGGGTTTTTGGTGTCTGAATGAGATACACACCGCATTAATGCCATTGAGTTGCTGGGACGTGTGGATCACCACGAGAGTGAGGAGCTGCCAGCGGATACTTCTGTCCGTAAAAAGCTCCCAAGGCTTTTTGGGTTTAATGCCGAGAGCGCTGACCCTTTCTCTTTCAATGTCCTCCATTTCTCCGTGGTACTTATCCTGGCCGTGGAACCACATTAGAGCTGAGGGAAAAACAGAATAGAGGCATAGCATTCCTTGACTCACGAGATACTCTTCTTCTGGCTTTCTGTTGTTGGCTATTATAGCTCAACGGCTTCAGTTTAGCTCCCTACTGAGTGCACATCATGACATCCGTTCAAGGGTGATCATTGCAATGAGATTTTATGCTTCAGACGCTTCGATTTTGTGATTATGCGCGACTGAGTTGAGAACATCGTCTTCCTTTCAAAAGCAATCATGAGTTTGAATGTGACTCATGACTTTTTCTTGCCAGGAAAATATGTTGGAAACAAGCTGGAGATAGATGATGTATTGTTTAGTTGGTTTTTGATCATCTGCTTTATCTTTACTCATTTATTATTTGATTAAAAATATCTCAGTTTTGTTTCATCTTAGCGGCATTCAATTCAATTCAGCTTTATTTGTATAGCGCTTTAACAATGTAGATTGTGTCAAAGCAGCTTCACATAAAAGATCATAGTAAATTAGTACAGGGTAGTTCAGTTTTTAGTGTTTAAGTTCAGTTCAGTTTAGCTCAGTTCAGTGTGGTTTAATAATCACTAAACACTGGAGAGCAGATCCATCGATGCATAGCTCTACCGATTCCAAACCATGTAAGCTAGTGGCGACATAGGAGAGAGAAAAAAAACTTCACAAAATGTCGAAAGTGAAGAAAAAAAAACCTTGAGAGAAACCAGACTCAGTTGGGAACGACCATTTTAATATCTCCGCTGGTCAAATGTCTTGTGCGGAGCTGTAGTCTCAGCAGCGGAGGTATCACTTAATTATTACATGAAGCATTTTGGTCAAGTTTGTATTAGTAAACCATGTGAAAATTAGTTTATATTTCAATCTCTTGTTTTATGTTGACTGTTTAACATACTGGGCTCTATTTTGACGGTCCATGCAGGGCACAAACGCTTTCAGGACGTGTCAGGATGTGTTTTTGCTAATTTAAGGACGTGAAATCTGCCTTGTGCCGCGGCGCATGGTCTAAAAAAGTTGAGTTTATTTTCTTAATGAGTTATAGGTGTGTTTTGAGAATAAACCAATTAGAGTCTCATCTCCCATTCCCTTTAAGCGCCAGCTGCGTCGCGCCAAGAGCGCATTCGCAATTTACAGGACGCAAAGTAAGTCTAAGTGGAAAAAATGAGCATTTCAAAAGCAAACAGTTAACAGTTTTTTAACAGAAAACTGTTAAACAGAGCATCTACTGCGTGAGAATGAGAGATAATGGATCTACTTTCACATTCGCTCTTCGATAGGGAAACCTTTACGCACAGACATCAATTATTCTATAAATAAATACTTTTGTTTGTTAAGCGCAAATATTTGTTTCAAAACTATTTCAAAATTCAGTTCTAATTTCCAGCAAACGAATAAATGAATAATAATAACAAAATGTGCTCAAAAACCTGAGTTATATCCTAAAACACATGCTGTGCCCCATATGGTCTAAAACCTGACAGGTGGGCAAATCTAAGCTTGTTTTTAATAAAACAAATATACATATGGATATAATAAATAATACTGCTAGTAATAATAACATTATACAAAAGCAAATTGTTATGAATGAACTGAAAAAGCCTCCCGAGATGAAGAAGACATAAAAGCAGTGATTTTTCATATTTATGTACGCTAGAAAATAATGTTTTGTAATATTTTAATCCTTTATATTTATATTCTATATCTATTCTTACTATATCCTATATATATCCTTAATATTTAATTTTTTTCATATGTAAAGATGTTTGCCTATTGCTCTCTTGTGTGTATTAAGCAGTGTGTAAGCGAGGCGCAACTGAGTTTAGACCGGGTTAGTTTTGGTCTAATGTAAAATCTATTATAGTTTCTCAAAATAGCAACGCGCCAGCGGCCCGCCTCAGAACGCCTTCCTTTTTAGACCAGAACGCCTATGGCCGCACAAATGAGCGCTAATATATTTGCTATTTAAACAGCGTAGCGCAACGCCTCAAAACGACTCTTGCGCCAAGCTGAAACTACCAAAAGACTATTGCGCCGCGCCTTGCGCCACATTGTGCCGGGTGTATGATAGGGCCCACTATGTTTTTAACCATAAAATAAATATATCCTCGATGCAAAGAGTTATGAAAGTGTTTGTACCCTTCTGGCAGGCGATGTCGTCCCCTCGGTCGATGAGCAGGTATCGAGGGCTCTCCGGGAACCAGGGCAGAGTCAGAAGCTGCAGGACGGCTGGAATACAGATGGTGGACAAGAGGATCGGCCAGTACTCATCCTTTCCTAACAATTCTCTGACATACACAAACAACAACAATACACATTACTGCCATGCAACTGTAAACATGCATAAAAATTGCATGAGGGGAAAAACATCCCATGAGTAAACCAGAGCAAGTGAAGCAGTCTTGTCTTGTGTGAACACAGCATTACTTACGGGATGGTTTTTGCCTCACAAATTATTCAATCAAGCTGAACTTGTGCAGAAGACTTGCTTGTGGTGAATTCCACACATTCACAGCAAACGTGACTTTGCAACTTGTTATTTACTGGAATACCTTAATTCACTTTAGGTGTGAACCCAGAATAAGGCTGTGCCTTATTAATAAATAATATAGTAATTCTGCGAGTGTGATTTTTATTTTATATATCTTTATAAATAATAACTTGACTTCTAGTTGATCATTTGGAAAAGTGTCAGAAGGTTGATTTTTCAGATGAATAATCTGTTGAGCTGCATCCCAATCATAACAAATGCTGCAGAAGACATATTGGAACCTGCATGGACCCAAGATTCTCATAGAAATCAGTCAAGTTTGGTGAAGGAAAAATCGTGGTTTGGGGTTACATTTAGTATGGGGGGGTGCAAGAGATTTGCAGAGTGGATGACAACATCAACAGCCTGAGGTATCAAGACATTTGTGCTGCCCATTTCATTACAAACCACAGGAGAGGGCAAATTGAAAGCAAAGAAGGTCAAGGTTTTCCAGAATTGGCCAGCCCAGTCACTAGACATGAACATTATTGAGCATGTCTGGGATAATCTTGATGAACTCTGGGAGTCCTGCAAGAACGCTTTCTTTCCCATTCCAGATGACTTTATTAATGAGTTGAGTCATTACAGAGATGTATGGATGCAGCCCTCCAAGCTCATGGAATTCATACACAATATTCATTCTTAATCCACTGCACCATGACTTTATATTCTACACTGGACATTATTTCTGTTAAGTGAAAAGACTTTTGTCTAAGCAAAGTCAGACCTTACTGACCTAATTAAATAGTTACAAATTAAGACACAATCATATTTTATTTTGGTAAAATAAGCGTAATCTAGAGGCCTTTGCCTTTCATATAAGACACTTCTGATACCAAATGATCAACTAGAAGTCAATGTATTATTTGTTGTTTCTAAAACTTGGATAAAATGAATTTTCATTGCCAATAGTTCTTTGTCAATCATCTTAATATGCAAATTTCCTGCTCATTTTTTGTGGCAGAAAGGATTTTCTATATATGGGGGGAGTGGAGAGCATGAGACTGATTCCAGTGACGCTCCAGGGACAGACGAGTCTTCGCTGAGGCCAGCTTCCAGCCTCCACTGCTGAGACTGCAGCTCTGCACAAGACTTTTGGCCAGCGGAGAAATTAAAATGGTTGTGCCGAACTGAGTCTGGTTCTCTCAAGGTTTTTTTTCTTCACTCTCCTATTGGTGAAGTTTTTTTCCCTCTCCGCTGTCGCCACTGGCTTGCATGGTTCAGGATCTGAAAAGCTACTCATCGATGAATTTGCTCTTCAGTGTTTGGACTCTCAATAACGACTTCAAACCACACTGAACTGAGCTAAACTGAACTGAACTTAAACACTAAAAACTGAACTACCCTGATCCAGTTAATGACCATTTATGTGAAGCTGCTTTGACACAATTTTCATTGTAAAAGTGCTATACAAATAAAGCTGAATTGAATTGAATTGAATATACTTTACTGTAGGTAATCACAAATTAATAATTGAACGGCAATAGTAATTGATATAAATAACAAAGCACCAAAAATTCATATTAGTGTCATTTCTGAAGGATCATTTAACAATGAAAACATTCAGCTTTGCATCAAAAGAATAATCATAAGAATACTTTATGTGAGAATAAGAGACTTTCTCTCCCATTGTCAGACATTTTAAGATGAGGATCAAATTAGTAATTAGTAATCTTGGACAAATATGCATAGACTTAAAAAAAATCTGCGTATGATTATTTTTGCTTTTGTGTGATGCTGCACTATTTAAAAACTGCAAATACAAATTGTTTCATACTTTGGAAATTTGGACATACATTTGCAAATGCTTTGGAAAACCAAAACAAAACAAAAATGTTGCGATTACATTAGTAGTATTTCATGTGTAAAAGAGGTCCATTTGTATGTATGAGCTGTTCAGTATGAAGCTCTGCTCACATAGCAGTCATTTATAAACCAATCTACTTTCTGCTGGCAAGAGTGGTGAATTCACAAGACCAGCTTAAACATGAGCGAATTTTGTGGGGTGATTATTATAGTTTTTTCCCCATCAAATGAATGCTCCTACTGAAATGACTGGATTCCCAACAAACAAACAAATTACATTTACCCACTGTGTTATTTTTACGAACCAAATATAAACATTATGTGAGCATACTGGGAATGTTAGCAGTTCATGCTTTCCCTTTGATTTGAACCCACAACCTTGCAATCATAATATACCATCTACAAGATCTACAATCTACAAGATCTACAATCTACAAGATCTACAAGACAGCACAAGTTTTGTTCTTACTTGAGGCCCATGACCTGTCCCGTCAGGATTCCTCCGGTGATGAAGATTGAGGTTCCCATGGCCATTGCTCCACGCAGAGCCCTAGGTGCAATTTCTCCAATGTACAGAGGCTGAACACATATCGCAATACCTGTTCAGAAAATCAAAGGTCAGTTATTTGAATACATAGTAATGCACGTTTTGTGACTTTTTTTAATTCATTTAAGTTTGTTTAGTAATTTGGGATTTAAAGGGCACCTATTATGCAAAAATTACTTTTATAAGGGGTTTAAACAGTTGTGTGACAACAGTGTGTGAATATAAAGTGTAAAAGTAAATTTTTATATAATCGCACGTGATTAAAAACTGCAGAAACATTTTGATCGACATTCTCTCTTTGCACACACATTACTGCCATGCAACTGTAAACATGCATAAAAATTGCATGAGGGGAAAAACATCCCGTGAGTAAACCAGAGCAAGTGAAGCAGTCTTGTCTTGTGTGAACACAGCATTACTTACGGGATGGTTTTTGCCTCACAAATTATTCAATCAAGCTAAACTTGTGCAGAAGACTTGCTTGTGGTGAATTCCACACATTCGCAGCAAACGTGACTTTGCAACTTGTTATTTACTGGAATACCTAAATTCACTTTAGGTGTGAACCCAGCATAAGGCTGTGCCTTATTAATAAATAATATAGTAATTCTGCGAGTGTGGTTTTTATTTTTATATCTTTATAAATAATAACTTGAATTATTTTTGATCATTTGGAAAAGTGGCAGAAGGTCGATTTTTCAGATTAATAATCTGTTGAACTGCATCCCAATCATAACAAATACTGCAGAAGACCTATTGGAACCTGCATGGACCCAAGATTCGCACAGAAATCAGTCAAGTTTGGTGAAGGAAAAATCGTGGTTTGGGGTTACATTTAGTATGGGGCGTGCGAGAGATCTGCAGAGTGGATGACAACATCAACAGCCTGAGGTATCAAGACCAAAAACTGCTGAAACATTTTGATTGACATTCTCTCTTTGTACATGTTCTCAGAGGTGGAAAGCCCCGCCCACTGGTGACAATCTCTTCCTCATTAGCATAAACAGCCCTGAGTGAGAAGCAGTCGTACGTCAAAGAAGATTTCTCTAAAAGAAATCAAAAAGGATAAACCTGCCAAACTGAACAGTGTGTGTTATACTTTATATATGTATACAGTTAAACTGTAGTAAGTTTTGCAAGACATTATCTGTTTATATACATCTATAAATAATTAGAACGTTAAACAGTTAAAGACAAAGTAGTAGCAAGGAATTTTTCACAGGATGTGTAAAGACTGTATACACTAACTGACAAAAGTCTTTTCGCCTATCTATCAATAAATAATAACTTGACTTCTAGTTGATCATTTGGTATCAGAAGTGGCTTATATAAAAGGCAAAGGCCTCTAGATTACGCTAATTTTACCAAAATAAAATATGATCATGCCTTGATTTTTAATTATTTAATTAGGTCAGTAAGGTCTGACTTTGCTTAGATGAAAGTCTTTTCACTTAACAGAAATAATTTACAATATAGAATATAAAGTCATGCTGCATTGGAAAAAGAATGAATATTGTGTCTGACTCCCATGAGCTTTGAGGACTGCATCCACACATCGTTCATGTCTGGTGACTGGGCTGGCCAATCCTGGAGCACCTTGACCTTCTTTGCTTTCAGGAACTTTGATGTGGAGGTTGAGGTATGAGAAGAAACACTATCCTGCTGAAGAAGTCACCCTCTCCTATGGTTTGTAATGTAATGGGCAGCACAAATGTCTTGATACCTTACGCCCCATTTACACAGGGCTTCATCGTCAACGCTTGACAGAGGGCGTGTCTGAAGTATGGGCTGACGCGATCCTCATAGCAGCGTCAGCCAATGAAATTAGTCAGCAATAGGCCACTGTCTAGCTGGTGTGTTTGCATACAGCAATCTGATTGGTTGACGCTTCCGTCGGCCCTTGAAAAATTGAGCAAGTCCTAACTTTTGCAGCAAGCAACGCCTCTGAAGCGGAGCTGATGGATCCACAATGCAGTTCGGCAACGCCTGACCTCACTTATTCAAAGTGATTGGAGCGTAAAGGCTGATTTATACTTCTGCGTCAAACGCACGAGCATGCTACAGCGCTGACGCATAGCCCTACGCCGTGGCCGTCGCTGACATGCACCTCTCAAAAAATGTAACCACACGTCACAACGACGCGTAGCGCAAGATTGATTGAGTGATTGGTCTGCTTCGTAGCGCTGACGAGTCTCGGCGGGACTGAGAGCCGCGCGAATGGTGCGAGCCTGATGGAGCGATTGTTTACAAGTGTGGAGTCCCGTGAAGGAGCTTCAGATGGAAAGTTTTGTTTTGTGTTTACCTCATAGTTAAAGTTGTTGCACGTCCGCTGGTTCCTGCCTCAAAATGAGCGAGTTTGAGCCACTTGTACATCCAGGAAGTGTTCAGGAAAAGCAAAACAGCAGCGAAGAAACTCGACACAGAGACACATTAACACCTCACTGCCAACTAGCGTTTTGGAAGTGTTAATGCAGACCAACAGAGACAGCGCGCAGAAGTATAAATGCACAGCTACGGGCGTTGCATGCGCCGTGGGTTACGCCGGTCACTTGACGCAGAAGTATAAACCAGGCTTTAGGCTGTTGATGTTGCCATCCACTCTACAGATCTCTCGCATGCCTCTATACTGACTGTATGTAACCCCAAACCATGATTTTTCCTTCACCAAACTTGACTGATTTCTGTAAGAATCTTGGGAATCATGCGGGTTCCAATAGATCTTCTGAGTATTTGTGGTGATTGGGATACAGTTCAACAGATGATTCATCTAAAAAAAATCTGATCAACTAGTTATTATTTCTTGCTCTTACAACTGAGATTGACGACAAGACTTTAGACGGGTAGTGTATATATGCGCTTTATTTTTCATTTTTGTATTATTTTTATTGTTCCTTTAACATATTAAAATACAATATGAATTTCATAATCATTATGCCAGACTTCAGTAGTTTCCATCACCAGTTTTATGCACATCTAGAAGTATTGCATCAGAAACAAGTAATGAAAACAGCAAAAAGACAAATTTTTCCAGTCAATTAAGGTGTTTTTTTATAGTTTTGAGTAAAGTTACTCTTAAAGTTATTGCAACTGTAAAAAATACTTTCACATTACTTAAATGAATATTTAATTAACATATTTAATTAAGTTTTTTTAAGTGACTCAAGATTTTAATATATTACTTTTACATGTAACTTTACTCAAAACTGGTTTTTGGATTAGGTGTTTTAATGCTACAAAAATAATAGTCGATAGACATGCATTTGTTGAATAATTGTTTTGTGTTACTGCATCCAAAATGGTGAAAAGCCTTGGAGGAACGATTGATGACCAACTAAACTTCTCTGACCACATTTCTAGAACTGCTCGATCTTGCAGATTCGCACTCTATAACATCAGAAAGATCCGACCCTTCTTATCTGAACATGCAGCTCAACTCCTTGTTCAAGCTCTTGTTCTCTCCAAACTGGATTACTGCAACTCTCTACTAGCCGGGCTTCCAGCTAACTCTATCAAGCCTCTTCAGCTGCTCCAGAACGCAGCAGCATGAGTGGTCTTCAATGAACCTAAACGAGCACATGTCACTCCGCTGCTAGTCCGTTTGCACTGGCTGCCAGTTGCTGCTCGCATCAAATTCAAAGCTCTGATGTTTGCCTACAAAGCGACTTTTGGCTTTGCTCCTTCTTATCTGCGCTCACTTCTGCAGATCTATGTGCCCTCCAGAAACTTCCGTTCTGTGAATAAACGTCGCCTCATGGTTCCATCCCAAAGAGGGAAGAATTTTCGCGAACGCTCACGCTCAATCTGCCCAGTTGGTGGAATGAACTCTCTAACTGCATCAGAACAGCAGAGTCACTCGCTACTTTCAAGAAACGACTAAAAACTCAACTATTTAGTCTCCACTTCACTTCCTAATCAGCAATTGCCTTTCTGGATATCACACTAACTGTACTAAAAAAAATTTTAACAAATAAAAAAAATTACTAATGCTTTCCTTCTTAGACTTTACAGACCTGAAACCTGCCTATAACACTTATTCATTGTTGCTCTTATAGTTGTGTAAATTGCTTCCTTGTCCTCATTTGTAAGTCGCTTGGGATAAAAGCATCTGCTAAATGACTAAATGTAAATGTGTTTTTTTGCAAACTTTGAAAAAGGTCACTTCATTTTAGGATGGAAATCTAGTCATCTTTCAGAAATCAACCTAATGTCCATATTTTTTACATTTCTTCTCATTATCAAAGTGGTTAAAAATGGTTGTGCTTCAAATTTTGTGTTGAATTTACCTGCGTTTACTCCTGTCAGGAAGCGTCCAATGACTAAAAGCTCAAAAGTGCTTGCAGGATAACTCAAACCCATGAACAAAGCAGCCAACAGAGCAAAGGTGTTGTTGAACAGTAGAGTCCCTTTCCTGAAAAAAAAATCAACTCAGCACTGTAAAACAAATCCTTTGTTCCACACAATCATTAGTGTTGGGACAACATGAAGGAAATAAGTTAACAGTTACCATAAAACAATTAATTTCTCCCAAAAAGCTCAAGAGTTGTTTCAGCTCATTTTAAATAAGTCATTTGAACAAACAACAGTGTATAATATCTTCATAACTGATGCCTGCACATTTAATGATATCCTTTACAGCATTTTGATCTTCAGTTTACCTTCCGAATCTAATAGCCAGTGTTCCTCCGACAGACGCTCCTACAAGCCCACCGATAGTGAAGATGGAGACGATGATGGACCAGAGGAGGGTTAACATATCACTGGAGATTTCAGTGCTGTAGCGCTCCGTCCAGGTCTGATTAATAAAGTTCTGCACAGCCTGAGAGAAACAAACACACATACAGTATGAGAGAGGAATAAACACTGGCTCACTAAAAAAACAGCGTCATACACTGACAAACAAATGCTGGGTTCCACAAAATGTCTTCATTTTGTCCCAACACAAATCGATTCAGTTAACTTAATTGGTTTTACAAATTTAAGTGGATTGAGCATGAAACAATTAAGATGTCCCCCAAAAAACTTAAGAATTGTGTTTTTTTAACTCATTTTAAATAAGTAGTTTGAACAAGCAGCAACAGTAATTTTTTGAGTGTAGAAAAACCGTAAAACTGTATAAAGTGTATGAGTTAGCCAAAATGAAATAATAACCTGACAATAAATAGTGTAATAAAATGTCAATAAAATGTTACTTTGGCTAATCCTCAAAGAAATATTTTTCATTTGGTTTTATTTCAGTGTGAATTGAGTAAAGCCAAAATAAAAAATGTATAAAAAGACATTTCATAATTATTATTATTAGTTTTTTATTAGCTATTGTTGAGTATGAATTTAATTATGCATAATTAAAAAAATACTATTAATAAAAATAAGCATAACTAATTAATTTAATGTGTTAATAATAATTTTTTTTATTAAATAATTATTAATGAAGTACAATATTTATTAAAATTTAACAGTTAGACATATAATTTTTATTAGTTAATTAATTATTATTATTATTAAGTATTAATGAATTATTAACATTTCTAAAAATACTAATATTAAAAATAAACAACAAATAATTTGATAGTTATTTAATAATGATACAATATTTATTAGCGTTCAATTGCTGGAAATATTGGAGCTATCATAATGATAATAGTAGCATTTGAATAAAAAACTAATAATAAGTCTTAAAAGTTTTAAAAGTCTGTTTTCATGTCTTAAAATGTCTATTACTAGGGTGAATGTAATACTTAAATAACACCTGCTTTAACTTGCGTTGTTTATTAATATTAATTGTAAATAATTATTATTACTATATTACTTCACAAAATCATATTTAAGTCAATAGGTTGTACATGTTATACATGTTATACATAGGTTATACAGTTACACTAAATGTAACGGTGTATGTGACAAATAAAGGCTTTTTTCATCATTATCATCATCATTCGTGTCAATTTATTTGTAATATTAACTAGTAAATGTTGAGTGACAACTTTTTTTACATTAAAACATTTTATTAAAAATATTTACATATTTTATTAAAATATAATATTTTAATAACACTGTCTTTTTACTTGACTGTAGGAAAAATGTGTAAATAAGAAAATATTATTGGAGTATTTACAATTTTAGAGTCATAAATAATTCAATATTTTACCATAATACTTTTGTCAAATTATTTGTAAAAAATTTTTAGAGAAAAATATTTTTTACCTTTTTTCAATGTGAATTATATATCTTACATCTTACATGTCTAAAAAAAAGTCAATTACTAACCTAGGGTAAAGAACAAACATTAGGAAACCTAAAAAAATGACCCTTGGTTAACAATTAAAAAGTGTAAAAAGCCCAAATGTGGCTCATGCTGTCACATTTACACCCAAAAAACTTTTGCCAGGGACCAAAATCCACATTCACAATGATATATTAACTGATTTCACATCACATTCATTCTGATGAGCTGCAAACGAAACAGTATATTACACAAACATACAGTATATACTATATCTCTTCTGATGTATAAATAATGGAAGATACACATTAATCACACATTCATTACCTTGGTAGGTGCATTTATTATGGATATATTGTAGCCATATTGAAATGTTCCACCAATCCCAGCTGCCCAAACAGCAAGTAGAAGATATTTACTGGGAACCTGTGGTGAAAAGAGTACAAAACAAACAAACAAGGAAACATAAACATGTTTTTTACTCACATTAACAGAGATGCATCAATTTAAACTTACAAATGTGATTTTATGTATACTGTGAAAAAATTATATGACAAAAAGGCATAACAAAAATGTCACTTTAACTTATTTTAATAAGTCAATCAAGTTTTACTTAAATATTTTAAGTAATAAAAAGTTTAACTTAATTTTTTTTTGACAGGTCATTTGATTTAACTAAAAAATTAAGGCAACACTATTTTTTACAGTGGGTAATACATGCAAGTAAATTAAATAATATAAATATATTTTGCTAAAATAAAATCTCAAAATAGGAGTTAAATCATGTTCCTTTGTCATTCAGTGTATATACAGTTGAAGTCAGATTTATTAGCCCCCCTTTTTATTTTTTCCCCAATTTCTCTTTAACGGAGGGAAGATTTTTTCAACATATTTCTAAATATAATAGTTTTAATAACTCATCTCTAATAACTGATTTATTTTATCTTTGCCATGGTGACAGTAAATAATATTTGACTAGACATTTTCAAGACCCTTCTATACAGCTTAAAGTGACATTTAAAGGCTTAACTAGGTTAATTAGGTTTACTAGGCAGGTTAGGGTAATTAGGCAAGTTATTGTATAATGATGGTTTGTTCTGTAGACAATCGGGGGGGGATATTGCTTAAAGGGGCTAATAACTTTGACCCTAAAATGGTTTATAAAAAAATTAAAACTGCTTTTATTCTAGCCAAAATAAAACAAATAAGGCTTTCTCCATATGAAAAAATATTATCAGACATTCTGTGAAAATTTCCTTGCTCTGTTAAAAATGTGTAGGGGGGCTAATAATTCTGACTTCAACTGTATGTGAAAGTTTGTTAACAGCATATTAAAATATGTTTAAGTGATTTAAGTTATTTAAATTTTCAGCTTGATGACAAACGGGTCAAATGTTGTGGTTTGAATGATATGGGCAAAATATTAGTGAATATTTTAATGCTGCACTGTTATTTTTACATATATACAGCTTTATTAATCAAATGATTATTGTTCGTAATATTAAACAGCTTCAGTTATATAAACTACTGTTACACTAATAATTTATGAGGGTTATTATTTGTTTCTCATAATAATAATAATAATAATAGTCATAATATGGGCCGACACGGTGGCTCAGTGGTTAGCACTGTCGCCTCACAGCAAGAAGGTCGCTAGTTCGAGCCCCGGCTGTTGGCATTTCTGTGTGAAGTTTACATGTTCTTCCTGTGTTTCCTCCAGGTGCTCCAGTTTCCCACACACCCCAAACACATGCACTATAGGTGAAATGGATGAACTAAATTGGCCGTAGTGCATGAGAGTGTGTGTGTGTGTGTGTAAATGTGAGAATGTTTGGGTGTTTCCCAGTACTGGGTTGCAGCTGGAATGGCATCCGCTGTGTAAAACATATGCCGGATAAGTTTGCGGTTCATTCCGTTGTGGCGGCCCCTGATGAATAAAGGGACTAAGCCGAAGGCAAATGAATGAATGATGAGTAATAATAATATGACAAAAACCCATGACAACACATTTTGTATGTTACTTTAACTTATCCTAATAAGTTAATCAGGTTTCAACCAAATGTTTTCAGTTATACAAAGTTTGACAATATTTTTACCGATTTATTTAAGTTGAGATGAATAGAAAAGTTTATTTGATTCAACCAAAAAATAAGGCAACACATTTTTTTTAACAGTAAAGACACATTGTAATGTATGAAAAGATATTAACGCTGCATTACTTTGTATGGTATATGCAAATATGTGTGCCACAAATATACTATAAATTGTTAATTTACAGTTTTTTGCATTTATTTATGGCTAGAAATTGCATCATGGGACCTTTATCTTGTCTTTGTCGACTTTTAATGTTGAAAATTCAACTCTGCACTTTAACAAAGTGACTTTTATTGATGCTTTAGTCATTTTAAACTATATTGTAGAGGGTTTCTGCAGGTTTCACAGAGGTCAATTTAAGACTTTTGAAGACTTTTGAAGACCATTATGAATGAAATTTTAGACCATTTTTCAAATAACCCAGATGGAAAAGATTTTTATTTGTGTATAAAAAATATTCAAATTTAATAAATGTAATAATACATTAATAATAAAAAATAAAAATATTTTAGATTTTATTTCTTAGCTAAATATTTTAAATGTTGTGTAAAAACAAGCCAGCTCTACTTGTATCCATACACAACAGAAACTTTCTTTTAAATAATTAAAAAAAATGAAAAAATGTTTTAAGTTTTAAAAACTATAATAAACTAAATACAACAATCTGTCCTGGTCAGTGTCCTCAGCAGCGGAGAACATTTAAACAAATGCTACTGTAAGGAAGATAATTAAACCATTATGATAAATAGAGTTTAAAATTACCTTTTAAATAAAAAGTTTAAAGTTTTACTGAGATGATCGTTGGTGATTGTATGGGTTTTGGCCAGATTTGATTGCAATACACGAACAAAGGAAAATTAAGACCTGTTTAAAAAACGATTTAAGACCAACAACACCATATTTCAGTAAATATAAGACTTTTTAAGGCCTAAAATTTGGATTTTGAGATTTAAGACATTTTAAGACCCTGCAAAAACCCTGTTGTAGAGGAAATAATATTAGGAAATAATTCAGTTCCTAAAATAACAGAAAAAGTGTCGTCAAATTTACTAGATTACCATAATTTACAACACAATCCCAGACTATACCACGTCAAACTAATAAAAATGTCAATAAAAGTCACTTTTTTAACTTTTCAACATCAAAGGTTTTTTTAGGAAAGATCAATGTCAAATAATACAAGTCAAAAGCATAAATAAATGAATAAAAAAGCAGGAATCACAAAATATGAAAGAAAAAAAAAGTTAATTTAAAGACTTTTTTAAGAGTGATGCAAGAATATTACAGCACAAGGACTTGCACAACACCCTATCCATCACTGTTCATTATTAACTGAATGATAAACCAGCACCAACTCAAATAACGTTATAAATAAACAACTTCATAACCACATTGTTTATCTTTTATTTCAATCATACCTTAATTTGATGAACAGGTTCTCTGAAGTCTCTAAGTAAAGGCTCATACTCTTTAAATTCTCCGTTTTCTTTGCCCATTTTTGCAGCTCGTCCTTTAAAAAGCTTTAACATTTGACTTAATACTCTAAACGTCTCTTAATCTTGCCTGCAGTCTCTGAAATGTGAACTCATCCTCAGACAGAACCGCTTTTTAGAGCTCCGGAGTCAAGGTGCATAACAGATATATCAGCAGAAACACAATCGCGCTCTTGTTCAGAGCATGGACAGCGAAAAAACGGAGATAATTCAGGGTGAAATTCCCTTCAGAGCAGCTCTGGAGGATGCCTTTGGGATATGTTTGTCTTTTAAGTTTCAACACAAGCATGTCAATTGCTTTTCCACGCTCGGTCTTGTGGCTAATACATAATGACTTGGCTGCAGATTCAACAAACTTAACGGTCGGCTACTTACCTTTTTTGCTAATGTTGTGGGCTGCGCTTCCGGGCCACTGATCGTAATTTCATTCATTTTTGACCGAAATACTAATTTTATTTTGTATATAGAAAGACTGGCGATTATTCCTTCATGGTTTCTAAGTCTCACTGCAAAGATTAACTTTGTCTGGGCGGTGGGTTTGTGTTCAGTCATCATTAGTGTAATCATAAGCTTCGGTTTCACCATCACAAATACTTGAGGCGCGCCATTATACAGTTCTGCGTGTGAGATGGAGTGATTATAGTTGATTATAATGATGCTGGTTTGGCTCTGGAAACATTTATTCGACTATATCAAGCATTGGTTGGCCTTTGATCACAAAGAGCACATTGTTGTTGTTTCAGTCAAGTGACCCGCAGAGCCCATAAGCCTCTTTTGGTTTCATTGTACACTCCAGAAGTTTGTTAGTCTCTGGTTAAATAGCAGTGTCATCGTTTTATTTACCAACAAAACACAAGCCTCTCCTACAAATGAGCACTGAAAGTGATCGCCGGACTTATGGTTTCTGTGCAGTATTGCCAAAAGTGCCATGAGTAAAAATGTTACTATTTACCCCACCTGCGGGGCAAGTTGTAACAGACAGGGGGTTAGTTGTAACCAGTGGCGCAACAACACATTACTGAGGGGTATGCGAGGTCTGACTAAATGTTTTGGGCAAACTTTTTTTGTAACTAAATTTAAATAATTTTTAGCAAAAAACTTTACCAAAAGACCTGATGTATCATTATGATACATAATAAATGTATAAAAATATCTATATGGGAAAAAATATCTTGATATAAGGATTAATGAACATCTCAGTTCCAAAAAAGTTGAATATTCTGACTCTTTGTTCATGTGTCAGTTTTAACAAGAGTTCAATTGTTTTATTAAAGAGTTAAGAATCATTAAAATCAAGTATATAAAATGTATAAAGGGGAATTTCTTATCCAAATATTATTTTCTATGTTATCTGAAATTTTTTGAGGTCTGTACTTACATGAACATAATTTTTGATCTCTCTTTTGGCAAATTAATTAATCAGTAATAAATAATAATAAATAAAGAGCAAGTTTATTTGGAAAAAAAAATCTAAACATTTACATCTACTGTACATGAACACTTTACACTTGGCTGAGTGACTGCATGCTATTGTGTTAAATGATTTTGAATTAAAACGTGTGCGCCAACTAACGCAACTTATAGTAAAAATAAATTAATAAAATACAATATTATAGTACAAAATGCAAAATTAAAAATGTTAACAAAATGCATTTATTTATTTTTATTAATTGAAACTTTTAATAAGGATAATTTCAAAAATAGTTTTGGCACAATGGCGCCCCCCATGTGTGGCGCCCCTATGCGCTGCATATACTGCATACCCCCTTTTTTGCGCCCCTGGTTGTAACACATGCTTAAAATTATTTTATTTAAAAAGTTCCTAACATTACACTCAAAAAAAATTGTGTTAGATTGGATTCGAACTGTGTGTGGTTTAATTGTATCGCCCTGTTACAACGAACCCCGCTGTGTCGTGTTTTCTTCAAAGCTGGCTAGCAGTCACTAGCCACGTTTCCACTATCGCGCCTAAAGCGAGCGAGCCAGGGCGAGCCAAGGCCAGTGGCGTTTCCACTGTCACTTCCGGGGCCTAATCGGGCTAAAGCGGGGCTTTCTTGGGGCCAGCGGCCGGCCTTTTTCGGCCCGCCGAATACCTTGGGCCAAAGAGGGCCAGCCGGGCCTGTGTTTTTTACATCTTTCGAAATGGTTCCATCATATAGCCTAGAAAACAGTGATCACAGCAATCAAAGATTTACATACATACTTTCACAGATTTTTTTTAAAATAAAATAAAAATGCTGACTATAATGAAAATATTTTTATGCTGCAAAAATAATTTCTCCTGTGTTTCTTGTCCAAACTTTGCCGAACTTTTTCAATATTTGGCAGGAAGATGTCTGCCAACACTGTGGAGAAAACCCCGGAAGTATGCCATTGTCAACCCTGAGCAAATACCTTAAAACTCTGTTACTTTTAAGCCTGTGTTACTTTGTGCCCCGTGCTCCCCCACACCCATTGCTGTTTCCTATAAATATGCTCAATATGTTTTTGTCCCATTGACCTCCATTATAACGACACTTTTTGATTGTAAAGCCTTGACACCAAATAATAATGTGTTCTTGATCGTTTTCCTGGTTAAGAAGAGGAAACATTTGTCATTTTACTGTTGATCATTAGTTTGCACTATTAACTCTTTTGATAGGCCTGTGCAAAAAAAAGTGTTTGGCATTTATATGGAGTTCTTTTGAGTTTAACGTGCATATGTGTGCGTGTGTGTGTCTGTGTGTGTATGTAAATACACTCGCTTTTAGAATTTTAATAGATTCAGTGTTAAATCATAGATTCCACATATAGAAGTTTGAGTTGACAGATCTTCAGGTTGTCTGTAAATCTGTTGAGCAACATGATTTTGTCTTTGTCTCTAACAGGATGAAGCATTTGTGAATCAGATGCCTCATCAGAACCAGCAGCATGTGGAGGCTGTAGCCAGTAGGGGACCAAATCAGATCCCTGAACCACAGCCTGAGGAGCAACCTGAAAGACCTCAGCAGAGAGATTTAATAATAAATGGAAGAGTCAGTGGGGTTCTGCGTGGTCTTCAGTCTGCTCGTCCTGAGAACAGGTTAGTCAGTCTTTACTCAGTCTTAGAATTAAAAATGAGTCTATATATTGTATTTATATGTTGTATTTGCATTATTTTTAGAATAAGATAGGTTTAAAATTGTCACATATGACTTTTTTACCCAACACTAATGCTTATAAATATGCTCAGATGTTCTCTTTAACTCTGGTGTATTGTTACCACCCTTTCATTATGTTAGTGTCTGTTTTTGCCCCATTGACCTTCATTATAACGACACTTTTTGATTGTAAAGCCTTGACATCATATAATCATGCATTACTGATTGTTGGTGGCTTTCTCAGTTGAGATGAGGAAACATTTTTACTGTTGATCATTAGTTTGCACTATTAACCCTTTAGATAGGCCTGTGCAAAAAAAGTGTCTGACTTTTATGTGGAGTAAATTAACTCATAGTGTGCGTGCATTAATACTTACAGAGTTTTGGTAGGGGACAAAATCAGATCCCTGAACCACAGCCTGAGGAGCAGCAACAGAATGAACCTGAGAGACCTCAGCAGAGAGATTTAATAATAAATGGAAGAGTCCGAGGGGTTCTGCGTGGTCTTCAGTCTGCTCGTCCTCTCAGAAGAATGAGAGAACAGGTTAGTTCCTGCTTTCTGTTTTACCCAGAATTAGGAATTCGTCTACACTGAATGTGCTTTTCCAGAATTGTTCCCCAAAAGAAAGTTGTGGTCAAATTAAGACTCAAAATCCCCCCAGAGTTGAGTCAGTTTGACTCTCCGGCAACCTCGGCCTGGTCCACCGCCTATCTACATTCGCAGGTCGGTGGTGGGCAGCATTGGAGATTTTGCACGCCATTGATGAGGAGCCTGAAAGATCAGCCTCAAAGATGAACAAATAAATCAATAAAGAGATTTTTAAACAGAGTTCTGGAACTATATTTATGCTTTAAAGAGCATCTTGTCAATGCCACAGCCTGCCTGAGTACTGTTACTGACCATGTCCATCTCTTTATCACCACAGTGTATGACCATCCGTGTGCGTTTCCTCCAGTTTCCCCCACAGTCTAACGCTGTAGGTGAATTGAATAAACTAAATTGGCCGTAGTGAATGTGAGTGTATGAGTGTTTCTCAGTACTGGGTTGCAGCTGGAAGGGTATCCACTGTGTAAAACATATTGGAGAAATGACATTGCAATAATGTACTCTGCTGCGATATACAGTACAGTTAGGTTCATAAATATTTGGAAATCGACACAATTCTAATACTGTTGGCTCTCTACACCAACACAATGGATTTGAAATGAAACGAACAGGATGTGCTTTAACTACAGACTGTCAGCTTCAATTTGAGGGTATTTACATCCAAATCAGGTGAACGCTGTAGGAATTACATTTGTAAATATACGCCACATTCAGTCACTTAAATCACCTTTCTTCCCCATTCTGATGCTCGGTTTGAACTGTAGCAGATCGTCTTGATCATGTCTACATGCCTAAGTGCATTGAGTTGCTGCCATTAGAAATTAATGAGCAGTTGAACTGGTGTACCTAATAAAGTGGCCTGTAAGTGTATATATACCGTATAAAGCAGCAATCAGATTTATTTTTACTCACCTTGCAATGTGATATGAAACCGTCACCAGTAGATGGAGAAAAAAAAGGATATGAATGAAAATATGCATTTTGAAGCTTTTTTAGTCCACTACAAACAAAAATCTCAGTAATAAAATGGGTAGTTCATGTCGTCGAGTCTGAGTTTGTCCTTGATTCTGCAGCTTTTGCTTTGGTAAATAGTCTGCTATCAGTATTGCGCCAAAGAAACCTTTATTTGTTTCATTTCCTTTGTTTTTATTTTTGTGAAACCTTGCTGCTCTTAGGAAATAAGCATGAAGCTGTGGTTTATAGTGAATTTATAATGGTACAGTACATCACTCCACATAAATACCCCTTTTAAATTCACTGAACCATTGCTTCTTTTGGCTTTCTGCTTTATTTTTTCTGAATCCTCACTTTAAGCTCAAACTAATTTTAATTTGAATTTTGTTTGTACTTCTTTTTAAAAAAAATAATTAATTAAAATCTTTTTGGAGCTCTCTCTCTCTCTCTCTCTCTCTCTCTCTCTCTCTTTTTGCTGGCTCTTTTGGTCAGATTGAATGATTTATAAAATGAAACGTATCAAATAAAGTTCCTTAAGTCAGTACTGATATCAGAATGCTTACCAAGCTGCAATCACTGTATATCTGTGGAGTATTGTACAACAGCCTAGAACACATCTCAGCCAATCAGAATCAAGCACTGGAACAATTTGATTTATTATTAACCAGGGTTTTCCTGGCGTGGTATTCTGAGCATGACATTTTGACTGCTAGATATAAATACATTTTGCATTATTGAAATCTTAGTAAGCAAGACATTATCTTATTTACTAAAACAAACTAAGAAGCTAACATTAAATGTAATTAATAATTACATAACCAGTGCTTGAGCAACACTTGGGGTCTGTCTGCCTTATTTTTTTCAAAAACATGAAACAAAATGAAAATATGTGACCACTGAGTGGGAAAATTTTAATTAACTACAGTAAATGTTACAGAAATTCCCTTTCTTAAACACCTTTATTTATAACATGAATATACAATTAATGAATGTATGAATGAAGGAGTGAATGAATGAATGAATGAATGAATGAATGAATGAATGAATGAATGAATGAATGAATGAATGAATGAATACATTTATTATATGTAGGCTACTGTTCTAGAGTCAGCCGGTAAACATGTGCCAGGGTTGTGGATCATTCACCGTGGTGACCCCTGATGAAGAGCTGAATATGCAGAGAGGTGAGTGACTTGGACTACAATTGAATTACTTCACAAAAATAACTCACTGTTTGCAAGCATTGAAAACTCAACCTGCTGGCGACACCTGCTGGCCAAAACTGTGTACATGCGACCAAAGCTCAAACCCAAACGTGCATATAAAGCTCTTACAAACGTTTTATTGAAGATATTTTCTTTTAAATACAATTAACTATAGAATAACCGTCACACCACAGAATAAAAGAGGCTACTGGCGGCAATAAAGAATTACACTAACTCTAATTGTGAGTAGAGCAACAGAATGCATGTCTTCTATTCAATTTATCAACTTATGTACAGCTTAACTATTATTAGTTGTAGTATTTTTTTATTTTATTATTGTATTTCCTTAAAGTATGTTATTAGCTTCAGATGTTTTTTGCAGTCAGGTAGGTTTTTTTCTGTAAATGTTCAGGAATGTTTTTGTTTTTGATTTTTTTTTTCTTTTGAAAATAAATACGCACAACATGCTTTTAAAATGAATATACATTTATTTTAATGCACTTTATGCTAAATATTACAAGAAGTATACAATGTATTCATATAAACTAATTTAAAAGCATATATTGTGTTAATGACTACTTTAGCTATATAACTACACATACTGTAGTAATGTAGATTCCCCCGCGCCGTCGTCATGGTTATTTTAGAACGTTCAGATAAATTGGAGTGTTCTACTTTTTACATCATACCGAGTCGTCGAATGATCGTAAGTACATTTCACACAGTGCTTTTCACATTTTACGTAAATAAATCTGTTTTTTTCTGTTAAAAATGTTTAATATTTTAGAAAACATACAGTTTTTTGCTCAAATATTGTATCATAGCCGCTTTTCCGCTGTCCGGTTTTGGTTAAAGATGTATGGCAGACCAAAAACCCTGGCGGTGACCGGAGGTATAGGTCTTTACAGACCGGGCAGTTGAAAAGCAGCTATTGTTTTTAGACTAACGTTACACGGAGTGAAATACACATTCACAATGCTATACAGTGGGTGTTTTGTGCGGGGATGAAAGTAACATTATTAATAAAAACCTAATTAACAAAACGAAATGTTTATTGTGGTAACTAACTCTGTCAAGACCAGATGTTATTTTGTATCAATGTAGAACAACTCCAATACTGTTACTTAAAGTTGGACATTGTTTCTCCTAACTTCATAGGCATGGACGAACAGTGGTGGGTCAGAAGTAACACAATATTTGCTAGATTTACTGGCTTAATCTGTTTAATTGAAATATATTTGACTATGACCTTGTTAATGTTAACTGCAAACATATTTAGTCCTTTATTTTTGCAAAAAAAAACATTTAAACTGCATTGTCATTGTGAATTTTAGTTCCGTCAATATTTCTAAAGCATTCCAACAATGCAAAATGTTAACATTTTCTACAATTTATTGAATATAGTCAGTATTTTTTGCAATATGCATTAACTCTTTAAAACATCTGAATCCAAACACTGCGAGCTCTAATGTAGAAGTTAAAAATAAGGTTTGTCTATTAAATAACAGTGTTTTACATTCGTCCCCACAGAAACTCTTGCCCTTTAATCCTGATTTACATTTTAACTGAAGAAAACTCAGATATTTTATACTTAAGGATGTGCTATTGCACTAAATAACCTGTAGATTGATCATTATTGTGACACATGATATCAGAAACACAACTTGTAATGAGGAAAAAAGAACCGATATAATATTTCTGCACTTAAAAGCTGAAATTGGGACCTAACCGCAGGACACAGTCCTACAATCTGCTGATATTTGGCAGATCCATCAAGGGTTGTGCTGTTATAGCCTAGAAAGCAAATGTTGTCAGGGTTTTCCCATGTTACTTTCATCCCTGCTCTCCCCTAATGCTGTAATTTGCATTACATTACTGTGTGTTTTGGTTATTTTAAGGGAATACAAAACTGTTCAGAAGCATTTTATTATTTACTAATCTCATCTCTTTGTTTTACAGTGCTTTACAGTGTGTTTGCCATCATCATCAGTGTCTATCGATCTTCTACTTCTTCTGTTTCGTCATTGCGTTTGTCACCAGCATGTCGACTATTGATTTTAACCATCTTTCCAACCTGATTCCTGCCTCTCTGTCACCTGAGAGCGCAGAAGAGCTCGCCACGGCCCTCTCCACCGGCCGCTGGTGGGCTATCATGGAGGTTTTACACCCCATCGATGAGGAGCGTCAGTTTGACCTCACTTCAGTTCACCAGAGTCAAACTGTGGAGGTAACTTACAAAAAATGAAATATTAATGAAATGAAAAAGCTAAATCAAGTTAACCTTAAGTCAAATTAACTTATAATATGTTAAACTGACTTAAAATATGTCTAATTCTTCAACAGGACGCGTCTTCTGCGTCTGGTCCAGCAGAGACAGCAGATGCGTCCTCCGTCCCTGAGGCCTCAGATGAGCTCGCCACTGCCCTCGCTGCAGGGGCTATCATAGAGGTTGAGCACCCTATTGAGGAGCCTCAGGTTGACATCTCCTTAGTGCCGTTTTTGGAGGCACCAGAAACATCACCAGGAGCTTCTGTGCATGAGAACGGGGAACCCACCACATCCCCAGTCCTCAAGAGCCAGATAGAGCCGCCTGGAGCTCCCGTATATGCCGAGTCTGACACCCCGGGCTACCTCTTTTTCGGAAATCAAAACCCCACGCCTGCTGAGCCAGCTTTGGCCCCACCTGTCTCTTCTGTAAGTCACTACTGCCTCTCGCTTTCACTTATCTTCAGAATATTCATAAAAGGAAGCTTTAAACTGGGCTATTAAGTTCTCATTATTCATTTAATCTGTTTGTTTCTTCGATAGGACAACAGAGACTTGTTTCAGACGGTTTCAGCGGAACCTAAAGATTATAAAAGATTTCGAAGAGTTTCGAGGTGTCGCCGGTCTTCAACTCTGCTGAAGATAAGGGAGGCATGGGTAAGTTCCTGTTTTCTTTTAGTTATGCTCAGTGTTACTGGGTGGAGATTTTAGTCTATACAGTAGTGAACATTTGAACATTGAGATTTGTTCCAATAGTTTTAATACAACCACTCCGCAATGAGTATACTAATATCTGCAGCCACCATTTAAAAGCTCACATATCAACACATGATTTATCCAGGACCTGCTTAATTCATAGACTTCACATGTAGAAGTTTAAATTGACAGATCTTCAGGTTGTCTGTAAATCTGTTCAGAGTAACATGACTTTGTCTTTGTCTTCAACAGCTTAAAGAATTTGCGAAACACATGCCTCTTCAGAACCAGCAGCATGTGGAGGCTGTAGCCAGTAGGGGACCAAATCGAATCCCTGAACCACAACCTGAGGAGCAGCCTGAAAGACCTCTGCAGAGAGATGTAAATGAATTAATCCATGAGATTCTGTCTAGTCTTCAGCCTGCTCGTCCTCCCAGAGAAATCAGAGAAACGGTTAGTTCCTGCTTTCTGTTTTAACCAGTTTTAGAATTAAAAATTAGTGTCGGGAAAAAGCCCTAAATGTGTTACTTTTAAAAGTAAGTCATGTGAAAAATATGTTGAATTTGCATTAATTTTAGATTAATATTTAGCTTAATATTGTCATATATTACATTCTTACATTCATACACCCAATGGTGTTGCTTATAAATATGCTCAGATGTTCTCTTTAACTCTTGTGTATTGTTACTACCTTTCATTATGTTAGTGGCTGTTTTTGCCCCATTGACCTCCATTATAACGAGACTTTTTGATTGTAAAGCCTTGACATCATATAATCATTCAATACAATCATGATTGTTGGTGGTTTTCCTGGTTGAGAAAAGGAAACATCTGTAAATGATACTGTTGATCATTTGTTTGGCCTATTAACCGTTTAGATAGGCCTGTGCAAAAGAAATGGCTTTTATATTGAGTTCTATTAAGTATAACAATGCATAGTGTGTGTGAGTGAGTGTGTGTGTGTGTGTGTGTGTGTGTGTGTGTGTGTGTGTGTGTGTGTGTATAAATACACTAGATAGAACTTTAATAGATTCAGTGTTAAATCATAGATTCCACATATAGAAGTTTGAGTTGACAGATCTTCAGGTTGTCTGTAAATCTGTTGAGCAACATGACTTTGTCTTTGTCTCTAACAGGATGAAGCATTTGTGAATCAGATGCCTCATCAGAACCAGCAGCATTTGGAGGCTGTAGCCAGTAGGGGACCAAATCGGATCCCTGAACCACAGCCTGAGGAGCAACCTGAAAGACCTCAGCAGAGAGATTTAATAATAAATGGAAGAGTTCGAGGGGTTCTGCGTGGTCTTCAGTCTGCTCGTCCTCTCAGAAGAATGAGAGAACAGGTTAGTCAGTCTTTACTCAGTCTTAGAATTAAAAAATGAGTCTACAATAAATTTGCTTTTCCAGGATTGTTCCCCAAAAAAATCAAGCATCAATCTGCTTATCCGTGCTGGAAAAAAAGAAACTAAATGTGTTACTTAGTTCTGTTTTAAAGTAAGTGATGTGAAAAATATGTTGTATTTGCATTATTTTTAGATTAAGATTAAAATGGTCATATATGACTTTTTAACCCAACATAATGCTTATAAATATGCTCAGATGTTCTCTTTAACTCTTGTGTATTGTTACCACCCTTTCATTATGTTAGTGTCTGTTTTTGCCCCATTGACCTCCATTATAACGACACTTTTTGATTGTAAAGCCTTGACATCATATAATCACATATTACTGATTGTTGGTGGCTTTCTCAGTTAAGAAGAGGAAACATTTTTACTGTTGATCATTAGTTTGCACTATTAACCCTTTAGATAGGCCTGTGCAAAAAACTGTGTCTGGCTTTTATGTGGAGTAAATCAACTCATAGTGTGCGTGCATTAATACTTACAGAGTTTTGGTAGATTCAGTGTTAAATCATAGATTCCACATGTAGTCGTTTGAGTTGACAGATCTTCAGGTTGTCTGTAAATCTGTTGAGCAACATGATTTTGTCTTTGTCTCTAACAGGATGAAGCATTTGTGAACCAGATGCCTCATCAGAACCAGCAGCATGTGGAGGCTGTAGCCAGTAGGGGACAAAATCGTATCCCTGAACCACAGCCTGAGGAGCAGCAACAGAATGAACCTGAGAGACCTCAGCAGAGAGATTTAATAATAAATGGAAGAGTCCGAGGGGTTCTGCGTGGTCTTCAGTCTGCTCGTCCTCTCAGAAGAATGAGAGAACAGGTTAGTTTCTGCTTTCTGTTTTACTCTGTCTTAGAATTAAGAATTTGTCTACTCTTAATGGGCTTTTCCAGGATTGTTCCCCAAAAATTCCCTTAAAAAGGAACTAAATGTGTTACTTTTTAAAGTAAGTGATGTAAAAAAATATGTTAAATCTGCATTATTTTTAGATTAAGATTAAAATGGTCATATATTACTTTTTTCTAATGCTGTTGCTTATAAATATGCTCAGATGTTCTCTTTAACTCTTGTGTATTGTTACTACCCTTTCATTATGTTAGTGGCTGTTTTTGCCCCATTGACCTCCATTATAATGACGCCTTGACATCATAAAATCATGCATTCTCGAATGTTGGTGGTTTTCCTGGTTGAGAAGAGGAAACATTTGTCATTTTTACTGTTGATCATTAGTTTACACTATTAACCCTTTAGAAAGGCCTGTGCAAAAAAAAAAGGTGTCTGGCGTTTATATGAAGTAATATGAAGTAAAACAACAAATCATAGTGTGTGTGTATAAATACACTCACTTATAAAGTTTTGGTAGATTCCAGCCATTTGAGTTGACAGATCTTCAGGTTGTCTGTAAATCTGTTGAGCAACATGATTTTGTCTTTGTCTTTAACAGGATGAAGCATTTGTGAACCAGATGCCTCATCAGAACCAGCAGCATGTGGAGGCTGTAGCCAGTAGGGGACCAAATCGGATCCCTGAACCACAGCCTGAGGAGCAGCAACAGAATGAACCTGAGAGACCTCAGCAGAGAGATTTAATAATAAATGGAAGAGTCCGAGGGGTTCTGCGTGGTCTTCAGTCTGCTCGCCCTCTCAGAAGAATGAGAGAACAGGTTAGTTTCTGCTTTCTGTTTTACCCAGAATTAGGAATTCGTCTACACTGAATGTGCTTTTCCAGAATTGTTCCCCAAAAGAAAGTTGTGGTCAAATTAAGACTCAAAATCCCCCCAGAATGGATGAAAACGTCCTCAACAGCACACAAGGGTTAGAAGTGTTGTATCTGAAACTGACAGAAAGAGATGTTCATGATTATGTCTTCTCTTCAGCAGGACGACATTGTCAATCTCCAGAACCCTCCTCTCCGGCAACCTCGGCCTGGTCCACCGCCTACCTACATTCGCAGGTCGGTGGTGGGCAGCATTGGAGATTTTGCACGCCATTGATGAGGAGCCTGAAAGATCAGCCTCAAAGATGAACAAATAAATCAATAAAGAGATTTTTAAACAGAGTTCTGGAACTATATTTATGCTTTAAAGAGCATCTCGTCAATGCCACAGCCTGCCTGAGTACTGTTACTGACCATATCCATCCCTTTATCACCACAGTGTATGACCATCCCTGTGCGTTTCCTCCAGTTTCCCCCACAGTCTAACGCTGTAGGTGAATTGAATAAACTAAATTGGCCGTAGTGAATTTGAGTGTATGAGTGTTTCTCAGTACTGGGTTGCAGCTGGAAGGGTATTCACTGTGTAAAACATATTGGAGAAATGACATTGCAATAATTTACTCTGCTGCGATATACAGTACAGTTAGGTTGATAAATATTTGGAAATCGACACAATTCTAATACTTTTGGCTCTGTACACCAACACAATGGATTTGAAATGAAACAAACAAGATGTGCTTTAACTACAGACTGTCAGCTTTAATTTGAGGGTATTTACATCCAAATCAGGTGAACGCTGTAGGAATTACATTTGTAAATATACGCCACATTCAGTCACTTAAATCACCTTTTTTCCCATTCTGATGCTCGGTTTGAACTGCAGCAGATCATCTTGATCATGTCTACATGCCTAAGTGCATTGAGTTGCTGCCATTAGAAATTAATGAGCAGTTGAACTGGTGTACCTAATAAAGTGGCCGGTGAGTGTATATATATACCGTATATAGCAGCAATCAGATTTGTCAGATTCAGAAATCTTATTAAGCCAAACATTATGGTATTTACTAAAATAAAGTAAGAAGCTAACATTAAATGTATATAATAATTACATAACCAGTGGTTGAGCAACACTTGGGGTCTGCCGGGTATATTAAATAAATAAATAAATAAATACAGACATTAATCTCAATTAATTTTTTTGTATACTGTCCATAAAGATTTTTGTTCAGTTCTAAAAAATACACTATTCATTCAGTTGCATGTTTTATGCAGCAGATGCCAGCAGATATATATATTCCCAGGTTTTGCTGGCTGCAATCTCCGAACTTTCATTGCCAATCTTAAGCCCATTGATATGAGTTGCTTTGGTTCATATTGGAAGTTCTCCAGCCATTGCAGAGCCCGGGGGACCTGCAGACTAGCTCTTGTTTGACCTCCGCTGGTCCTGTTAAACTATTTAAACGAGTCATGTGACCGGTGAAGCCCCGCCCTCCAAATGCTCACGTGACCTCCCTGCGCCTAGTAACAGCGAAAGCGTCGTCCACGCCATGGATGGAGAGAGAAACTGAATGCCAAGATCCGCGGAAGATTTAGAACCGAAACGGATCACTATGCGCCATAAACTCTCCGTTCACCAACTTTCTCGCAGTTTCGACACCACACACTCCCATGCGAGCCGTTCACAATAACGCGGACTCACTGTTTGTGATACCCGACTAAGCGTCTTAAGGCTTGGGACGGTGAGTTTTGTTTTGGTGTCGCGAACTTCAGTGCATTACAATGCGTGTTTCTCATGTAGTTGAATTTGCGGTATGTGTGTGTCATCCAGTTCTTGCATTTCCGCTTTAAAAAAGACCTTTGTGTTTGCATTCAGTGCACATAACGTTATGTGTGTGTGTGTGTGCGTGCGTGCGTGCGTGCGTGCGCGCGCGCGTGTGTACTGGTTTCGGTGGTTTACAAGGACCGAAAATTGTGTTATGACATGTGTATGACCTAGTTGTACTCTATTAAGGTGGTTTATGAAGATATGTAACGTGTCCTGGTAATTTAAAATGCTAAAAAAATCATACTTAATGAAGTATTTTCATATTTAGTACTTGTCACGGTTTTGGGGTTTATTAGGGTTGAGGTTAGGGATATGGTAAGGCCAAATAATAAACGTTATTTACTGTATAAAATACATTACACCTATCAAGAGTCCTCGAAAACCACCAATACCAACATGTGTGTGTGTGTGTATGTCTGTCTGCGTCTGTCTCTCTTTTTCTCTCTCTCACTATCTGTGTGTGATAGTTTGTGTGATAGTGTGTGTGTGTCTGTGTGTGTGTTTGTGTAGTAAATCTATACGTAAAATCTTCTGAGGGTTCACTGCAGAATACAAATGATTACTAGCGATATGGGTTTGTTCAAATATTGCCATATTGCATCCTACTTGTTACCTAATGCGATGAGGCACTAATGCACTTAATAGGATTCAGGTCGCCCTCCCTGTCTTCCTCTAGTTCTCAGAAACAAGCTGTGGACATGCATAACTAAACCCAATACATAACTGATTACCAGCTTATACTACAGACAACATCAGCATCTGTTCTTGGCGGCTAATAGTTCCCTTGTGAGGCTTCCAGAGACTATGATGATGTCTTCATTATCGGCTTGCGTATTTCTCACAGATAGCGAAAAATGGCTTGCGCTGTGGAGAGATGAGTGAAACCTGCTGATATTTGGGGTGATCGGATGCCCATTTAAGCATGGGGAAGCTACAGAGCAAGTTCCGGCGACGCTCAGACCTTTATAAGTGAGTAATGATGAGCACTGATGATTTGATGGCACGTTGTGATGAATTTATTTGGTTATGGAGGTTGCGTTGTTGTTATTGGCAGGGCCAAAGAAGGGGCAGAGCCTGCACCTGTGCACCAGGTAGTGCAGTACGAACCTGCTCACACAGATGCCATCAACTGTGTCGTCAGCCTGACCTCTGACCTCTGCGTGTCAGGAGGTCATGACCAGGTGAGCTGGAGGTGCCTTAAAGAGGAGAAAGGTTTGGAAAATCAGAAATCTACAAATAATCGACCCTGCAGTACACAGGAAATCAAAACGAACCGTATAGACTTTGTTAGCTCACATTGTTAGTTTTGTGGTAAACAATTCATCTGTGCATGTCATTAAGAAAAAAATGTTTGACCTTATACTCTTTAATTAAGATCTGAAATTGCACAAACCAAATTCAAACCAGTTCCAAAGCTGATAGGTTATTCGTTGATTTATTCATTCATTCATTCCCTTTATTTTCGGCTTAGTCCCTTTTTTAATCAGGGGTCACCACAGCAGTATGAACCGCCAACTTATCCAACACATGTTTTACACAGCGGATGCCCTTTCAGCTGCAACCCAGCACTGGGAAACACTCATAACACACAAACACTATGGACAATTTTAGCCTACCCGGAGGAAACCCACGCCAACACGGGGAGAACATGCAAACTCCGCACAGAAATGCCAACTGACCTAGCCGAGGCTCAAACCAGCGACCTTCTTGCTGTGAGGCGACAGTGCTACCCACTGCACCACTGCTCCGCCGCTGATAGTTTATACAGTATATGAATATATTTATATTTTCAGAAAACGAACCCTGTTGTCATCAAGCAAGAACTGTGTTTGATTTGTGACATTGCTGTTGTTTCTTTCGATCAGGCTGTTGTCGTCTATGACTGGAGAGCTGGGAGACTTTGTAAATCTTTCCAGGGCCACAACAGAGAGATTACAAAGGTAGTAAAACTACAGTTAATTCCTTTAATTTGATTTAACAAGCAACCTGATTTGGCTTGTTTTGTTTACAAAAAACAACAATAGAGATACACAGCTTAATCATTCCATATACGTAGAGATACAATTAATATACATGTTTTGAAGTGAAAATCGTTATCCCTTCTATGATTTCTTTTTACAAAAATGTCAATTATTTCCCAAATGGTGTTTAACAGAGGAAGGAGTTTTTCAAAGTATTTACTATAATATTTTTTCTTCTGGAGAAAGTCTTATTTGTTTTATTTTGGCTAGATTAAAACCAGCTTTTCATTTTTGAAAAAACATTAAATATTATTTGCCCCACTTAAGCAATATTTTTTCCACTGTCTAAAGCAGGGATGGGCAAACTCGGTCCTGGAGGGCCGGTGACCTGCACAGTTTAGCTCCAACACTAATCAAACACACCTGAACAAGCTGATCAGTGTCTTCAAGATCACTAGAAATCTACAAGCAGGTGTGTTTGATTAGAGTTGGAGCTAAACTGTGCAGGACACTGGCCCTCCAGGACCGAATTTGCCCACCCCTGGTCTAAAGGATAGGATAGGATAAACTTTATTTGTCCCTGAGAGGAAATTTGTCTTGGGCAAAAAAGTGCTACAACGTTGCTCTAAGTCAGTGGTTCTCAAAGTGGAAGTCGGGACCCCCCGAGGGGTCGCAGGGCAATGAAGGGGGGTCGCCTGGTGATTTCCCAAAATCTATTTATTTTTATTAAACCATAAGAATTAACATATTTTATCCATAACTATACTGAAAATAAAAATAGTCGTTTATAGTTACTATATACTATATAGTTACTATAGTAGCTTATAGTTACTAGTTCTATTAGATTGCGACCCCTGGGGTAATTAAATTATATTAAAGGCAGCAATAGCCTCAGATGCATTTTGATTTTATAACATCAGGTTATACTTTCTGGCACATTTAAAGCACTGACACAAATTTAATTGGTGTGTCTGCGTCATTGCATGCAAGGTTTCTGTATTTATAACCCCCTCAGAGGACATTGGGGGTCGCGAGTCACTGGCTTTGTTATTTTGGGGGTCGCGGGCTGAAAAGTTTGGGAACCCCTGCTCTAAGTCAGCGGTTCCCAAACTGGGGTGCGTGCACCTCTAGAGGTGCGCAGTCTGACCACCAGGGGTGCCTGAGAGACTGTTTGCAATGGTGGAAGTTTTTATCTTTTATGCTATGCCATGCATTTATCTTGGATAAATTTCACATGTCATATTTTTGAATGAAAAGAAACTCTTTGAGAGATAGAGAGATAAAAATCACTTTACAAAGTATAATGTACAACCTATGCATACTCACTCATCTCACGGTGTAACGTCTGCACCACAATAGCCCCGCCCTTTCCCATTAGGCGCTAAATTATAGTACATTTGTAATTTTTTTTTCGCTTTCTATATTTATTAAAATGGACACCTGGTTAAAAACGTGCACTTTAAAGAAGTCAAGTAACAGTAATGATGAACCATCTACATCGGCCTCTTCTATGGAGATGTGCAGCGGCCTTGAATATATGCACTTGGAGGATATTGAACGAGGTGAAGAGGCACAGGCGGGAAAATTGCCTAATTAACCTAATTAAAAGTCACTTTAAGCTGAATACTATAGTATATTGAAAAATATATGGTCAAATATTATGTACCGTCATCATGGCAAAGATAAAACAAATCAATTATAAGACATGAGTTATTAAAACTATTATGTTTAGAAATGTGTTGAAAAAATCTCTCCGTTAAACAGAAATTGGGGAAGGAAATAAACAGGGGGGCGAATAATTCTGACTTCAACTGTATGTCAAGAATAAATGTCTCTGTTTTCTTCCAGTTGTGTTGTTTTAAAGGGAGTTCCCTGATCTTCAGCGCATCTCGAGATAAGACGGTGCTGATGTGGGATTTGGGACGAGATACAGAAGCCATCCAGGAGTTCAGTGGTCATGAGCTTGTCGTTAATGGAGTAGCTGTTAGTCCAGGTGAACAAACTCACAAACTATAACATGCGTTGGGCTAGGGCTGGATGATTAATTGAAATTAAAACGATATTCGTAACCTATACACAACATAATTTCCCCATTCCGGTTATTTAGTTTTTTTTAAATCCTGTTAAGATATCTCTTCAAAAATGTATTACTGAATGTGGGAAAATTGAGCACATTGAGTTTGACACCGCAGTGAGTGTATTGTTCATATACCTGACCAAAATCAAAAGCGCAGGTCTCTTATACAGTATTTCATATATGCACACATCAGGTAAATCATATTCTTTGTTGCTGGTTTATTTGGTATATTATATTATAACAATATTCATTCATTCATTTTCCTTCGGCTTAGTTCCTTTATTTATGAGGGGTCACCACAGCGGAATGAACCGCTAACTATTTCGACATATGTTTTACGCAGCTGAAGCTCTTCCAGCCGCAACCCAGTACTGCAAAACACCAATACACTCACTCACACACACTCATACACTTCGACAGGGCCGGATTGTCTAATCGGGGGAACCAGGAGAATTCCCGGTAGGCCGGTCCGTTTTTTTGGCCGCGAGGGCTGGTGTCCCTAGCTGCTTGCACTCTCAGCAGTTGCACGTTTTGCATTTATTTGTTTATTTGACCATAGCTCATTCTTTATATTCAATATTTTGTCGCAGCTCCACTCTTTTTATTTATTTTCTCGCAGCCCCGTGAGCAAAATGCAGCCCGCACCCCATTCCACCCCAATCAGCGGGACGTTAGTGAATATTAGGGATGTAACGGTATCAGAATTTTACGGTACGATAATACCTCGGTATGAATGGCACGGTACAGTATTTATTAAATAATTTAGAGGAAAAACAAAACTAATGAAAAGACTCGAAAAAAGTGCCAAAAGTGTTTATTTACCTTAGCACTGAACATATTAATGACATACAAATTAGCCATCTATCTGTAAGTTTCGAAACAGGAACTTCAATTTTTCAATTTTAATAACAAAAAACTATTAAACCATATAAAAAAAAATAAAGTTTTAATTTAGTATTGTTGAAAACTCATCACATTCAACATTTAATCACTCACTCACTTAGATAGAGATGGGTTTTTCAAGGAAAATTATCATATAACTATAATCTGGTAAAAGCTGGGATCTCTGGGCATGTCCCCTGCAAGAGAAATAAAAACCCCTCTCATTTGGGACTGAGGTTTCTGGGACAGAGAGATATGATTTAGCCAAGGTTGACAGCAGTGGGTAACGTTGTGCATTGTCTTTCCACCACTTGAGAGGACAAGCCATGAGTGAGATAGAGCTCTCTTTGCGGTACAAGTCAATGTCTGCATCAATCTAACAAGTGTGCTGTGTTCTGCAGTCCCCGTGACTGTTTTTAGTCGTATTCCCCGACTTATATTTCACCACAGTCTGGCAGTGCCTGCATATTGTTTTTTTCTTTGTCTGTCACCTTTTCTCTTTTTTCGTATCTTTTTAGAGAGAAACCGAAATGCTTTCACACATCTGATTTAAAACCCGCTTTAGGTTCGATCATTTCCAGCTCTTTTTCTTCCCCGCTACTAGCAACACACTCCATTTCCGCAGTACTGGATCTGTAGCGACAACAGACTGCAAAGGATGATGCCCACGCCTAGGCTGATGGGAATTGTAGTTCCCGCTACCTCCCGTTCGCTTCATTCGCCTGAGCAAACTTTTCTCAGAAATATAGTTTTATTGGGTCATGCGACTACGGTAATATTGAAAAAAATTACTTTTGCGTTATGACGGTATTTACAATACTATTACATCCCTAGTGAATATTAATTAATATTAATGAATATTACACCTGCTCAATGAAAATCAGATGATTCACTACATTAATAAATCTGACATAACTTGATCAGAAATCTATAAAGGGGAGAAAAAGAGTAGGGTAAAACAACAGTAGACATCAATAGCAGCAAATAACAGTGCACTGCTTAACAGCGCCATCGTGGTCTAGTGGTTAGCATGTTACGTTATGACACTGCCGATCTGAATTCGAACCTCACCAGAGTATAATATAATTTTTTCATTTTCAGTGTTAAGACATAAAATACTGTTTGTGTTACTTATGTAAGGGTACTTTTTGTGTGTGTGTGTGTGTGGTGTGTGTGTGTGTGATGACCGTTACAAAGGGCTGGATATCTATAAAGAATTAATGTTCTCATATTTGTGAAAAACATTTGTAGTTCTAAAGCAGCTGTGTCCTTGAAAAAGACGTGTTAGTGTCATCTGAAACTGAATTGGAAATGGCGTTATTTTAATATAGTCAGTTGTCGACTGAGGTGGGCCGGTCTAAGGCTTGAAACTCCAGAGCTAAAAAAGGAGTCCCACTCCAGCCCTGCACTTCAACCAAATTAGTTCATTCAATTCACTTCTAGAGCATGTCTTTAGACTGTGGGGGAAACCGGAGCACATGGAGGAAACCCACCGAACATGGGGAGAACATGCAAACTCCACACAGAAATGCTAACTGGTCCAGCTGGGACTCAAACCAATGACCTTCTTGCTGTGAGGCGACAGTGCTAACCACTGAGCCATCGTGGCGCTCAATAAAACAATATATTGTAATATACTGGTACATCATAACAATGTGATTCAATGGCTCATGTATCATCTGCATTTTCACTTCAGCAAATCAGTTAGAGCGAACACATATATAAGTAATATTCAGAAACCTGACAGATTATTAATAGCAAAGGTTCTTTTTCTTTTTTTTTCTGAGCTATAACATATCAAGGTTTCACTTTCCTTCAGCTTAATCTCTAAAATAAATTATGAAGAGGTTGCTTTATAACTGACAGCACAGCTTATTTCTATCATTAAAGAAAAAGAATATTTAGTTCACTAATGTTCTGTTAAAACTTTAGTTTAGCTTGCAATAGATGCTGGTTATTTCCCACTTTTGACAATGAAATGTTCAATTATTTAGTTTGGGGGAAAAAAAGTTATTTAATTTTTTTTTTTATTAAATGAAACTTGAAAAATGAAAATTGAAATGTGAATTTTTTTCACAGGAAGCAGTTTGGGCTTTGATTTGAGTTTAAATTATTCATCAATTAGCCATCAGTAGTTTGTTTGCTTTAATTATTTTACTTTCATCAAAAAACAGAACCTCAATGGGTGCACAATCTCAAATGTGATCCTGTAATGTGTTTTTTATTGTCTTGTAGATGGATCAAAGCTGTGCACGGGTTCTCGAGATAACTCCATGTGCCTCTGGGACATTGAGTCTGGAGAATGTCTGCAGAGAAACACCATCTCACGTAACCTGGTTAGAAAATACATAACTTTGATAATCTTCAAATATTTGTATGTACTGTATTTTTAAGAAAAGAAGGTGTAAAGGGTCAAAAATTTTTGAAGCATTTTGTCAAGCATTGTTGAAGGGGTGGTTCACTATGATATCATATATTAAACTTTAGTTGGTGTGAAATGTGTGTGAACATAAACAACATCTCTGAATGTAAAAAGTTCTAAGTTCAATGCAAAGGGAGACCTTGATTTTTACAGAGTTAGCTTAGCAAAGCCTACAATGAACCAATTTTGGGGACTACAAAAATACTTACGCCCCCTATGAGATCACAAAGGTTCATTTATTGCGCATACAAACTGCCCGTGGCCAGAGGCGCTGTAACGTTATAGCAGAGATGAAGCTAAAAATGCGTCTAAACGCTGCTGTTTCTACTGCAGTTGGTGACTCTATCCAAAGCACTAAATTAAAACAATTTCAGACATTATTAAAATGTAATGAAGTGTTTCAAAGGAAGCATAAAACTCCAGAATTTGTAGCTCAATATAAGCACAATCGATTATCTTATCTCCTGAACTTCTTTTTCATTCTTCTTTCTGACACCCCTGCGGTGCTTGCTGGGTGTTAAATGTGTGCCCCCTAAACACCACAAATATGGCAGCTGTAGGAGGAACAATTACATACACATCTTTCAGTAGGGTTGTATATACAGTTGAAGTCAGAATTATTAGCCCCCTTTGAATTTTCTTTTTCTTTTTTAAATGTTTCCTAAATGATGTTTAACAGAGCAAGGAAATTTTCACAGTATGTCTGAAAATATTTTTTCTTCTGCAGAAAGTCATATTTGTTTTATTTCGACTAGAATAAAAGCAGTTTTTAATTTTTAAAAATCATTTTAAGGTCAAAATTATTAGCCCCTTTAAGCTATATATTTTTTTCCCGATAGTCCAGTGTTTCTCAACTGGTTTGGCCATGGGACCCACATTTTTACATGATCATCAAGCCACGACCCAAATTTTTAGGAACTATTATTCAATTTTAGGAATTATAATTAATTTGTATTTATTTGTTAAAATACACAAGTAGTGACAGATAAATCATAAGAAAATCCCCAAGACTTACAAATAAACTATATTTTATTGCTGTCATTTAACAAAATGTATCAAATTATAGAAATATTACAAAGTAAAATACTGTAAATAGTGGACAGGGTAAGGAAAGGTTCAGTTACCATGAACTAAACTGTTAATAAAACATGTTGTCTGGTTTCTAAATGTTGTTTTAATTTAGAAGGTTTCATGCTCTCTTGTGAGAGCACCTCACTACTTATAACACACTGAGGTTAAGTCCTTTTTGTCGTCAATATATGTAAATCCATACTTAACATATTCAGCGTCGTACTTGCGCTATGAAATATTTGTTGCTATAATTAAATTACATTTTTACATGTCAAACGGTAGAGTTTTCATGCACGCATTTCAAAATAAAAGTCAAAATAAGTTTATAATTAAACTTTTGCTGTTTTTTTGACCACACACTCCGCGACCCACTGAAAATGTTTCCGCGACCCACCAGTTAAGAAACACTGCGATAGTCTACAGAACAAACCATCATTATACAATAATTTGCCTAATTTTCCTAACCTGCCTAGTTAATCTAATTACCTAGTTAAGCCATTAAATGTCACTTTAAGCTGTATAGAAGTGTCTTGAAAAATGTCTAGTCAAATATTATTTACTGTCATCATGGCAAAGATAAAATAAATCAGTTATTAGAAATGAGTTATAAAAACTATTATGTTTAGAAATGTGTTAAAAAAATATTCTCTCTGTTAAACAGAAATTGGGGAAAAAATAAACAGGGGGGCTAATAATTCGGACTTCAACTGTATGTACTTGTGATTTTTCAGGTTTTGTTATTTTTTAACAAATTTGCACACACAAATTTTATTCACATTGTCATTATGGGGTATTGTATGTAGAATTTTGAGGAAATAAATGAAATACTTTGAAATAAGGCTGTAACATAAATAATGTAGAAAAAGTGAAGCGCTATAAATACTTCCCGTATGCACTGTATTTTGTTTGCTTGGTGTTAAAGGTCAACAAGGGCAAAATTATCCACAAAACACACCTTATAATAAATATAACTAAGTAGACTTGTGAAAAAAATTTAATACAAGTTACTTACCTAACTCCTTAACAAAAACAATATAAACAGATATGAAATAAAATGGCGATGCAGTGGCGCAGTAGGTAGTGGGGGCAAGAAGGTCGCTGGGTCGCTGGTTCGAACCTCGGCTCAGTTGGCGTTTCTGTGTGGAGTTTGCATGTTCTCCCTGCCTTCGCGTGGGTTTCCTCCGGGTGCTCCGGTTTCCCCCACAGTCCAAAGACACAAATACAGGTGAATTGGGTAGGCTAAATTGTCCGTAGTGTATGAGTGTGTGTGTGCGTGAATGTGTTTGTGGATGTTTCCCAGAGATGGGTTGCGGCTGGAAGGGCATCCGCTGCGTAAAAACTTGCTGGATAAGTTGGCGATTCATTCCGCGGTGGCGACCCCGGATTAATATAGGGACTAAGCTGACAAGAAAATGAATGAATGAATGAATGAATGAATGAATGAATGAATGAATGAAATAAAATGGCGTCAAGTTTCCTACTTCCCATTTAAGTGACAAATTCAAGCAGATAAAATGGTAAGTAGGCAGGTAAATAACTGGGAATCTCAAAACAGAAGAAATAGGGCTGCACGATATTGCAAAAATCAGATATTGCAATAATTTAATTACATTTTTATTAAATAGAATTTATATTTAATTTAATTTTAGTAACAAAATACCACAGCAATCATGATGATCTAAAAACTACAGGTCATGTCATTTCTTACTTGTATATTAATTATCTTTGTAGTCACTAAACTTGTCTTTTTTTTGTTCCTCCTGTGTTTCAGGTTACCCATGTGTGTTGGGTACCAGGAAGCACGTCTATTGTCCAAACCTCAGAAGACAAAACTATCAGGTCAGACGATCGCTGAAATGCCATGATGTGTTTGTGTGTGTTGATTGTTTGTAGAGATGCAGTTCTCTAGAAATATTTACTAGACAAATAAGCCTGTGTTGTTGTTACGTCATCACAAAATGTCAAATAAATCATCACAAGGCTGTGTACATGCAACTAGATACACTGCACAATGAGGTTCCATTTGTTAACATTAGTTACATTTACATTTTACATTTACATTTGTTTATTTAGCTGATGCTTTTATTCAAAGTGGCTTACAAATGGGAAGAAAAATAGTAGCAATCAGGCCAACAAAAGAGCAACTTTTTTATGAGCTCTGCAAGTCCCAGTTTTCCTAACACAGGAATATGTGGCGAAACAAATCAGTGAAATGACAAATAGATTGAACAGAAAGTGCTAGTTGTGACAGGTCAAGTGCATACTTGCAAATGGCTGAAAGTTATTCATCCAAGCCATTCCACCTGTAGCAAGCACATAAGGTAACATGAACAAACAACTCAAAATCTAAATTTCAGCATTTATTATTAGATTAAAATAGAAAACCTATTCAATGGACCTGGTGTCTGTTCTTCGTACGTGGATTACTCTGGATTTGATTATTGACGATTTGACATGATCCAGGATCGTTTCGTTCTTCAAAACTGATCCAAGAGCTGTTGTCATAGCAACAGTTCTGGCAGCTCAAACCTGGTCAGGAGCAGGTTCAATTCATATAAACAGGGTTAGATCAGCTCAGTTCAAGCTAAGATAATACAGAAAGTATTTACCGAATTCTGATATTTTCGGTCACACTTTACAATAAGGTTCATTAGTTAATGTTAATTAATGCATTTACTAACACGAACAAACAATAAACCATACATTTACTCCTGTATTTGTTCATGTTAGTTAACGTTAGTTTATGAACATACAGTAGTTCCTTGTTAGTTCATGTTAACTCATGGTGCATTAACTAATGTTAACAAGCATGGACTTGGATGTTAATAATGCATTAGTAAGTGTTCAATTATGATTAATAAATGCTGTAAATGCTTTGTTCATGATTAGTTCATGTTAGTAAATGCATTAACTAATGAACCTTATTGTAAAGTGTTACCATATTTTCTTATATATTTATATTCTTAGATTTTTCTTATATTTTTTTATAGTTATATACACTTGGGAAAATAGGATTTTTTTTTAACTATATATAGCTCTAATAAGTTAAATGCAATTAGTTAAAGGCATGGAGATATAATTATTCTTGATTTTCTTTAAGGCTACTTTGAAACCATGCATTTTGTCAAAAGACACATTTTGATTTGACAGTGTGTGTGTTTTGATGTGTTTTGTCGGCCTCAGGGTGTGGGACAGTCGCACATGGCAGGTCACAAACACTTTTCCAGCAAAGCAGTACATTCAGACCCACTGTGATGTCAACGCTAACTGTTACCACCTGCTTTCCTCCAGCAACGGTTTTGGCGGACAGGGCTGTGAGGCCACGGTGAGTGTGTGTTTATGCGTTTGTACTATGTTTTCCTTACGCTTTGGGTTGGATTTAGACCCCATGAGAAAAACAGCTCATAAATCCTACAGATTGAAGTATTTCGAAAATGTAAAAATGCAGATTGTTTACTGTGAGAGTTGGGTTAGGGGTGGGGGTATGGATTACACAGTGTACACAGTATAAAAATCATTATATCTATGAAAAGTCCCCATAAAGTTAGCTGTACGTACGCGTGTGTGTGTGTGTGTGTGTGTGTGTGTGTGTGTGTGTGTGTGTGTGTGTGTGTGTGTGTGTGTGTGTGTGCGTCCAAAATACCTCCAGGACATTACTGTTATACTAGGGTTGAGTAGATTAGGATGTTCCTGTTTAATTTCAATTCACAAGCACTCAATTTGGTTCAATAAAAATGAGGATTTAAAGGGCTTCTATGGTGAAAAATCTATTTTTCAAGCTGTTTGGACAGACATGTGTGTAGGTATGGTGTATAGATCGTCATATTGGAGTGATATAAACACACCCAGTCCTTTTTTTTTAATTTAACAACATAAAAACGGTGGAACAATTGGATCGGTTTTGAGAGCCGCGGTCACAGAAGCTCCCTGTCATCTCAACTAGTGAGAGCGCGTTGACTCAAGTGTGTGTCCCTCCATTGGAAATAACCAACTTGCCTTAAGCAGGTCACACACCATAAGCACTGCTTGGGAACGCCATGCATTTTAGAATTCTAAGCATAGGTCTTTATCAGGGTACACACACCGGCGCCGCAAGTTGGCGGCTATCCGCGGTGGCCAGCCACGACTCAGGATACTGTTCATATTTCTGCCGCGCCTCAGAGCGCCATTTGAATAGTTTCATTTTAATTTACATGTGAATGTAATGTAAGGCTCTGAGTGGCGCATTCGGTGTGTGACGCCCTTTAGTTATAGCCTCAGTCAAAGTTAATTCAGTGTACGTGGTTATTAGTCTCGGTGTACAAGCTCAGAACTTTAAACTAGACACAAAGACACAAATGATTTAGTAGTCTCTGCTTTGTCTGTCTGAGATCAGGTCGTACATGTACGGCTGAATGCTGGTCCTCTCACTCATGTTGCTTCTCTCTGTCTGCCTGTCTTTTGCCATACACAAAGCAGGGGAGCTCTTGGCTCCGCCCCCTTGTTAAGTTGGGCAACACACCTCTAAGTTGAAGCAACACACCTCTAAAACAATGACCTGCGTACACGCCCACAAAATGACACTTTTTAACATATTATATTAAAAAGTCTGACTTGTGTTTTGAACTGAACCTAAACTGGCACACTATGAAGATCCATAAACTTAATATTAAGGGGTAAACTAGGTGCTCTTTAATACAAATTCTATTGATATTCCTGAATAATCATCAGTAAACACTTTTATTTAGGTGCATGTGGGTACATTAAGACAGAACCCAGCACTAGACAGTGGGACACCAATTTTATATAAATGTATTCCAGAATTGCATATACAGTTCACGCATTTTTCAACAACCAAAGAAATCCATCTATGCAAAGAAAACAAATTAGTTTAAAAATGAAGTTATGAGAACACATGAGAAAAGGGAGGTGTAGAAAGGCAGTGAAAGCCCAGACAGCAGCTGAAATGTCTCAGCAGTGCCTCTGCCCTTCGTGATTGTAAATTAATGGCCGCTGCTTCAGCCCAACATCTACATTAGCAGGAGGATGAAGATGAATCCAGGGTGAACATTTCAGCATGACAATGATATAAAAAACAGCCAATGAAACTCTCGAACACTTTCAGAGAAAGAAAATGAAGCTGTAGAATGGCCCAGCCAATCACCTGAGCTGAATCCAATAGAAATGACAAAAACGAGACCCTCAATGAATTGCCATCAAGCAATTCATGCAACTTTATTTTCCATGTTTTTTAAGCTGCCATCACCAAAAAAGTATTTTATATAAATTGTTAAATACTTTCCAGTAGTTCAGCACTTACTCCTGTGTCATTTCATTGTTATTTTGATTGTTTTGTTTTGTTTTGTTTTATTTTTATGTTTGTACTGTTTGGGTTTTTACTAAAATCTGGTGCATTTCCATGTCAACAGCTCCTTTAGAAATATTATTCCCAGGAGAAAACATGACATGTTCAATCAACAATTGAATAATGTACGGTAATCAGAATTGATTATTAATGTAAAATGATGCTAAATGCTTAATGGAAACGCTTGATAGCGAGCATTTGAATCTGTTACTAGTTGTTGTTGGACTTATTGTTGAATGTTTTAAACTCCTTTTACAGAGATGATGACAATAACAGAGACATTTTCCACCATTTAATCCACCATTCAATCGGTCTAGTTCGAGTCAATGATCTATGCTAAGCTATAAGTGCTCCCGCCAGACCAGAGATCGGCTGAATGGATTAAAAAAATGGTCAAACTCAACTGTTTACCTTAACTTTGAGAGAGTTGTAAAATGAGCCTAGTTCCAAAAATAAACTTAAAACGTAAACATTACGATATGTACCGTATAAAACCCCTAATCGCTGCGTTTGAGAATCAATATTGAAACAACCACTATTTGGTATCGATGTTTTTTGCACATCTCTAATATATGCACTTTTGTGTGTGCGTGTGGTTGCGTGTGCGTGTAGCTGTGGGACCTCCGGCAGCCCGGCTGTAAGGTGGCCGAATACAGAGGACACTTGCAGACCACAGCATGTTGTGTGTTTGTGCCTCCCCGTCCTGGATGTCCTGCCCTCGTGGCCTCATCATCTTATGACAGCTCAGTGAAAATATGGGACCAGAACACTGCAGGTAAACACACGCACATTTAGATACACAGACAGACACACACCTACATAAACACACACAGACTTTCTTGAGCACCAAGCCAGCATATTTAATGATTTTTAAAGAATCATATGATGCTAAAGTTTAGTTTTGCATCACTAGAATACATAGAAATATAAAATTAAATCAAGAATATAAAATGCTAAAATGTTACAAACCCCTGATGTTAGTCTAGAGCAGGGGTCAGCAACCCGCGGCTCTTTAGCGCTGCCCTTGTGGCTCCCTGGAGCTTTTTCAAAAATGTTTGAAAATGCAAAAAGATGGGGGAGGTTAATATATTTTTTTGTTTTAATATGATTTCTATAGGAGGACAAACATTTTTAACGTTTTCAAATGCTGTCAAAGTGTGTAGAATTAATATTTAATTTCAACATTTCTGTCAACGAAGATTTGCGTCATAGCCTGCGACACACGTTTCTATCAGCAGGGTGGGATGCCAGGCAAGTGGCTGTTGTAAACAAACCAGGAGATTATAAAGCATGGAAAACCGTTCAAAGATGGTATGACATATTAGAACACCTATTTGCAAACTTTAAAAACAAAACCAAGATAATACAAAAAAATAAAGATATACCTTTCTCCACTTAGACAGTGAAGGAAAGGGCTATTAAAATGGTAGGTAACATCACCGATCAGCAAACCAAGGACATTAATTCAGTGCCAGCATACTCAATTGCCTGTGATGTGACCGATATTCAACGCGCTTTTATGCAGGTATGTGAACTCTGATGGGCCGCAAGAAGAAATGATCAAATTAATAACACTAAAAGACAAGAGGCTGTGCTGAAGTGTTTTAATGACAACAAAATAAACACCAACCACCTGATTTCAGTGGCTATTTAATCATGAAGGCTCATTATGTATTTGTAGCCAATTTAGTCATTTTGATAGTAGGCTAATATAGCTAATATAGATACATACAGCATGTGTTTCCTTCATTATAAGGCTTATATAAGGCTTTACATTTTTTGTGGCTCCAGACATATTTGTTTTTTGTTATTTTTGGTCCAATATGGCTCTTTCAACATTTTGGGTTGCCGACCCCTGGACTAGAGGATGGTGGGGTTTGACATTTAATTAATTAAAATATATTTATATAAACAGTGAATGAGTGCAAAAGACAACCAAAGTAATGCCAAAAATGTGTGCTTTTATTTACAATTCCCAAAAGTGAACAACAACAACGAATTAATCAAAAATAAAGAAAAAGTAAGTAAGACAAAAATATACTATTTACAATATATACAACACTGAGACAAATAAAGACGGGAGAAAACAAGAGAGCTGGCAAAAGGGACGCAGACGCTAAAGAAATGAAAAGAACAAAACCCAAACTAAATCTAACTTCCCAGAAGCGTCTAGCTAACTAACTATGTGAAAACTGTATAATTAACACGCAAAGATCTTCAGAGTCCTTACTATCTACTCTATCTATCTATCCAAAAAGTACAAGGAGTGGCGCTCGCCCCTAACCTAATGTTCTAAACAGCAGAGTAGTCCCAATGACTGTAAAAAATATGGACGCGACAGCCCCTTTTCCCATTGAACGCCTTGAGGGCAAAACGCCTGCTTGACGGGCACAAACGGTCGCAAAAGACTGCTGAAATTGGAGCCTTGACATGCGCAGAAGGACTGTCTGATGGAAGCCAGAGGAGGAGCCGCGAAAATGAGCGGAGTCGAACTTCCAACCAAACGCTTTATGTAAAATCAACCACGCCCCCCGAACTTCTCAGCATGCATTTGCTGTCATATCAACACAAATGGATGTAATAACAATAACAAATATGAGGCAACAAGAATCAGTCCAAGGCACTCGAGTAAAGTGAAAATATTAAAAAGCCTATTAAAAAGCCTAAGGCTTTTATGACAGCCTAAAAAGCCTAAGGCTTTTTAATATTTTCACTTTACTCGAGTGCCTTGGACTGATTCTTGTTGCAGATTTGATGAATCCCTTACCCAAAGAGCACCGACCATACATTTGAGCTTACCCCAGAGCGCTTTTTGTTTGTTTTTTTCTGGAGTAAACAAATATGAGGGTTTTATATATTCAATCGCGCCAGCTCCGGGCCGCAGCGCATAACCTACTTGCGGCGTCGCCGGCTGATTCTGGCTCGCATGCGGCAGCGCCGGCTCGCTCGGTCGCCGCGTCTGGCTCGATTGTGAGTCCAGGCATCCGGAGTAGGTCCAGCAGAGGTAGTCAGTCTGAGCTCTGAGGGGTAAGTCTCCGGCAGGCGAGAATCTAGCCGGAACTGGCCCGAGTGTATTTTGCTATCTGGGTGGTTAGGCGTGTATCAGCAAACTAATAAAGCCCGAAAAAAGCCCTGACCTTAGCGAATAAACAGAGTTCCACCAGGATCATGTATGTCAGAAACTATAGTTTACTGCTGAACTCATTTTGTCATGGTAAAATAACACAGAAATCGAATAATAACACTTCAGTCTCCTGCCGAAGCTCAGACGGTCTGCTTTGAGAAACTGTCAATCACAGCTGTCAATCACGATGACACGCCCAGCATTAAATTACTGCTAAAAACAAACTGTTTACAAAAATGAAGATCTGCACCTATTTCAGCACAATAACCAGTGCCTTAATCGACCAGAACTATCTTTCGGGACATTTTATTGCAAGTGTAATAAATTTTTTTTTATTTGGGCTCAAGTCTCCTTCATTAACACGGAGGAGGCGGGCTTTATGACTTGTACTGCAGCCAGCCCCCAGGGGGCGATCTAACGGCCGAGACCTTCACTCAAACGCAGGCTTGCGGCACACTTGAGTAGTCCTAAGTGTTGCAATTTATGTCACGTGACCTTCTTACCTGTCCACTTCGTCCAAGTAAACAACGTAAACTGAGAACGATGTACGAATAACGGACGGATAACGTGCACACAGAAACGGGCAACAACAAAAACACACAGTTAGACAGGGTTATTCTAAACGCACCCAATAAATACAAACAAGCGGCAAAAGCAGAGAAAGAGAAAAATAAAGCAAGGGACTAGCGAGTGGTCTGACGCGCGCTTTTATGACGAGTGGTCTTTGCTTATTGGATGTGACGTAAGAGTGACTTAATCGGAGGGAATGACTGACAGCTGAATAGATATGGGAGAACAGAGCGAGAGAGAGAGAGAGAGAAAAAAAACAGAGAAACAGAGCACAAATAACACAAATACATAACATAAATAATAATTATTGTTTCTTCTATATTTGTATTAAATAGATGGATATACATAGAAATCATGCAAAAAGATGAATATAATTTACTCACATTATGAACACAGTAAATAACGCGACTCTTGTTTACTCCCCTTTCTCTCTTCAGCTTGTTTGTACACTTTAACTCTGGATGGTTCGGGGCCGCTGGTTTCTCTAGCTCCGTGTGACTCCAGTAGTTTGCTGTGTGCCAGTTTTAACACAGGACTTCATCAGCTGCATCTAGACCAGAGCGCAGTGCCCAGTATCACTGAAGTGGCTCGCTTCTGACCTCCAATCTGGAAAAATCACACCCCCTCCTGACCTCCATCTGCAGAATAAACCATCTTCTTCAATGAATGGAACTCTTGGTAATTACAGGGAAAAGAAAAGTATGTTCTAATTAAAGGGATAAGCTCATCCAGAAATGAAGATTTGCTCCAGTCAGGCCAAGATGTAAGATGAATTTCTTTTATTTGTTCAACGTTACATCACTTGCTTTACCAGTTGAAGCTCTGCAGTAAATGTCCTGTAAAACAGCTGATAAAAACAACAAAATATGTCACAACACAACTTGAGTACACCACTTAAAGTCAAGGAGCCCTATAATACACCCAGCGGCATAAGGTACAGGGCGTGTATGGCATGATTTGTTGCTATTTTCATACGAGCGCAGGTTTCTTTTTTTAACGTTTTGCACCATGTTGTTTGAATAGCAAATCCATTTGCGCCATTTTTTGGACTCATGGGAGTGCCAGTCTGAAAAGGAGGTGTATTAAGGCGCATTGTTGGCTTGTTGTTGTTTTGAGGAACTAAAATAGACTGCACCATTCACTAACTTAAAGCTGCTCTAAAGTCCAGCACAGAGTTTTTGTCATTTAAAGTGCTTGTTAATCATGCGCCTAAACGGTTCCAACAGCTTACACATTGCATAATATACATACTGTAGGATGTACAGCAACACACACATATATTTACATATGAATAAAATTAAAGGATTCAAATATTTAAAAAAATTTATTATTTTCTACATAAATGCACAAACCACTGCCTCCATGCCTTCTTCACCTTGTGGGGCTTTTTTCAGTTTATTCATAACAATTTGCATTTGTATAAGGTTATTATTATTATTATTATTATCAGTATTATTTATTATATGCCTATTTATATATACTTTTAATAAAAACAAGTTTAGATTTGTCCATCTGTCACGTTTGGAGACGTCTGCATTATCATATGGGGTATAAGAATAGGACGTGTGTTTGGATATAACTTGACCACACTTTGTTATTATTATTAATTTATTCATTCATTCATTATCTTTTCGGTTTAGTCCCTTTGTTAATTAATTTTTTATTAATTTTTACGCAGTGGATGCCCTTCCAGCCGCAACCCATCACTGGGAAACATCCGTACACACTCATTCACACACATACATTACGGACAATTAAGCTTACCCAATTCACCCATACCATGTCTTTGGACTTGTGGGGGAAACTGGAGCACCTGGAAGAACTCGGGAGAACATGAAAATTCCACACAGAAACGCCAACTGACACAGCCGGGGCTCGAACCAGCAACCTTCTTGCTGTGAGGCGACAGTGCTACCCACTGCGCCACCGTGCTGCCTGTTCATTTATTTGTTTTCTGGAAATTAGAAATTAGTTTTGAAACAAATCTTTGCGCATAACAAACAAAATTAAATAGGTAGGATAATGGATGTCTTCAGTGGAGTGAGTTTCCACCGTTCCCTTATCCGCAAAAGTAAAGGAGTAAAGAGTGAAAGTAAAGTAAAGAGAAAGTAAAGAGGCCGAATGGGGGAGGCTCGTTCTTTATCCTCGGGCTGCAGATGGTCTGTTCAACTGTTTTCTCGCTAGTGAAGCGTTTAGTTTTTCCACTTACAAAGTCCGTCATGTAAATAGCAAACGCGCCATGGAGCGAGGCAACTGACTCTTAAAGGGAATGGAAGATGAGACTCTAATTGGTTTAATGCACGTTATACTCAAAACACACCCATAACTTATTAAGAGAATAAGCACAACCCTTTTAGACCATGTGCCAGGGCGCAGAGCGTATTGTCTGTCCTTAAAATAGCAAAAGTAGATTCAGACACAGCCTTGATGCTTTTGTGCCTTGCGCTTTAGCTTTTTGTGCTTAAAACGTTATAATAGCGTCCTAAATATAGGTCTTTCCTAAAGGCCAGGTAAGAAACTGGCTGTAATTTCGCCACATTTTTAAAAATATTTTCAAACGATATGGATTATTCGATTATCAGACATATTTGTGTAAGCGAATCCCTCTGTAGTGTGTGACAAGTACATCCTTCGTCCTTCGTAAGCAGGCGCTTGTTTCAGTTATGGAGAGTTTAGACTGCATGATTTATAAGGTAGTCGTGTCACAGATGTTTTCACACTACATGACTTTCTGGGCTAGGGTTTTGTCGCTGCTTTGTTTACACTGCAAGATGGATCGGCGACGGGGTTTCACTTTGCATTTTACAACAGGAAGAATCGGCAACAACTTCGTCCAAACTACGTCTCACAGCCAAAATCACGTAGTATATAATTTGTTGTTAACTACATAACAAGAAAGAAGCATTTAATGGGGTAGAAAATGTAGATATTTGCTCACCTGGGTTTGAAGGGATTTAGCATTTTCTCATTTTGGCACTTTCTATTTTTACCCAATTGTAATATTGATGACATGTCAAACAGACACGGGTGCTCCTGCCAAATTTCCACTAGTTTTTCCTCCATTTCTTGGGTCCAATTAAATTGGGAATGAGCGCTGACCTGCAGGTACACATGTAACCCCACCGATTTAACGCCACCCAACCCGCTCCGAGCTGGTATAGAACCGGCGACCTTCTGCATGGGAGTCGGTTGCTCTAACAAGGAGGCTAAAGACCATGGCCTCTAGAGTCTGTCGCCAGAGCACCTTTAGAGGTCAGAGGAGTGAGGTTTACCTGCACAGCACACACTAGCTGGCCTCCGTTACACACACACACACACACACAAGTGAATGCTGCTCTCTTATTGGCTGTAGGCGATCACCGATGTTATTTTAAGTCAAAACTCATTTCACATGGCAAGATTTGAATGGTAGACAGTTCCTGATATTTAGCACGGCAAATATCTCACAGGCATCGGCGACTCATCAGCGATTCTCTCAGATCGCGTCTCTGATCGTTCATACTGTGTGATTGTCACTCACGTGCACGAGCACCGATTTGCCTGTGATTTCAGACATTTGTCTGCAATTTCTCAAAACCTGTTGGCGAGCCAAAATCGGGGCTAAAATCATGCAGTCTGAACTAGGCATTAGCTGTCGATAGTTTGGTGTGTTTATGTGCTGCTGATAATGCATCTGTTTAACCTCACATACTACTGACAAAACTACCCTGGTCGAAGTTTTTTTTAGTACACAAATCCACAGGTAAATATCCACAGGTCAAGCTCCAATTGCAGGCAAAAACAAATATTTTGGTGTAATTTTTCTCTGACGGTAGCATTAAACAATGAACATTATACCAGTATTTTGGCCAGATGCGTCTTTTTAAAAATTGATGTCACCATTTCACTTCACAATAGTTGATGGACCTGTTTTTATCTGCCGTTTAAATTGTCATTCACTGCAGAGCGTTCATTGATTCATTGACGACGAAGAAACAATATCATCTACATCTTGTATGACCTGAGGGTGAGTAAATATTCATTCGCTTTATTTTTATTTAGGTAAACTATATTAGCTACACTGTAAAAATGATGTGTATTTTGTGTGTTTTTAGTTTTTTTTTTTTCGGTTGTGAATTGCATTATGGGATGTTGATCTCTGCTCTTACTGTTTAATGTTGAAAATTCAACTACAATTTAACAACGTGACTTTTATTGACATTTTAGTCGTTTGAGATAATGTTAAAGTAATAATATATAGAGGAATAAGCTTGTAAAATAACATAAGATGTACTTGCAGTTTAATACAATGTTTTTGTAGTGTAATATAACAACACCATCCCAGACAATATATCACTGTAAACTATTAAAAATGTAATAAAAGTCACCTTTTAGGACTTTTCAAGTTAAACGTTGTTGGAAGAAAGATAAAGCTTCCAAAATGCAATTCAAATAACATTAATAAACAAGAAAAAATAAAAACATGAATCATAAAATACACAAAACTGCTAATTTAGGGATATTTTTTACAGTGTAGACCTATTAATAACTGCACAATCTTTGTTTTAAAACACCAGCAAATCTCTTAATTTATTTCCAATCACTGTACACATATTGTTGTCTATGTTATGTATGATTATTGGATTATATGAGACAAGAAATGGTGTAACAGTAAAGCTAAAGTTTTTGGCCTAAAGTAAAGCTGTAAAACTGCCTGCCTGATTCATAAAACTGGCTTTTTCTCCATTAAATGTTCCCCTAATGCCTGAAATAAGGTTGAAAGATAATCATGACAATGATTAGGTGCTGTTTTTATGTGTGTTATTTAGGTAATGCCACTCCAAATCTGACTGAGTGCTGGTTCTGCTTGAATGCATTATTAAAAGCCGGGGTGTGACGCATTGGAGAAATTGTGTTATATTCTGAAGTATTATTTCAGGAACTGTTACTTTGACCACTTCTGACACTGAACACTTGAAAATCCAACTTTATACCTTCATAATTTAATTAAAAGCTGCAAAATAATAATATATAATTAATGTTATTTTGTTTTATATTATATTACTGTAACTCACCGGTCCTACCGCACCCAACCCAGTCTGAGTTGGCGATTTTTTGTATGGAAGTCGGTTGCTCTAACAAAGAAGATGAAGACCATGGCCTCTACTGTCTTTCGCTAGAGCGCCTTTTTGAGGTCAGAGGAGTGAGGTTTACCTAGCACTTCGCTAGCTGTGCTCCGCTACACTTACACTTCCCTCCCAGACGAGCCCCCACATGTAACCTACCAGTCCTACTAGCACTTCATTAGCTGGCCTCTGTTCATATTATATTATATTATATTATATTATATTATATTATATTATATTATATTATATTATATTATATTATATTATATTATATTATATTTTATTATATTATATTATATTTTATTATAATATATGATATTATGTTATATTATATTAAATTATATTATATTATATTATATTATGTTATATTTTATTATATTTTATTATATTATATTATATTATATTTGTTTATATTATATTATATTTGATTATATTTTATTTTATTATATTATATTATATTATATTATATTATATTATATTATATTATATTATATTATGTTATGTTATATTATATTATATTATGTTATGTTATATTATATTATATTATATTTTATTATATTATATTTTATTATATTATATTATATTTTATTATAATATATGATATTATGTTATATTATATTAAATTATATTATATTATATTATGTTATATTTTATTATATTTTATTATATTATATTATATTATATTTGTTTATATTATATTATATTTGATTATATTTTATTTTATTATATTATATTATATTATATTATGTTATATTATATTATGTTATGTTATATTATATTATATTATATTATATTATATTATATTATATTATATTATATTATATTATATTATATTATATTATAATACTGCCATTCAGGAAACTAAATATTTATTAAAAACGAAAATAATATTGCAATAAAAAAGCTATTTGATTCTGTGGCTTGAGTGCAATTTCTCCCTGTTTTTCACACCCCTGCTTTTACACCTTTTATTTGCACTAGGTACAAGTCTGAATATTTCAAAACCACTCATGCTGAAAATATGACAAATATGAAATCTCAGTCTCTCTCTTATGATTTTATATATTCAGGGTTTGCATCAAGGCATTTTTTTCACTGAGAAGCTGCTAGTGTTTCCATGCACACACACACACGCACATAACCATCTTCAAACATCTACATTTATATATCATTATATCATATTTGAAGAGCTGTGGAGAGCGAGAGGCTGGCTATGTTATGTTATGATGTGAATGTCTGAAGAGTTTAATAGAAAAAATTATATAATAAAAATGCAATATTTTGTAAGATCATGGAGAATGTGAAGTCAGTGAAAAAATGATGCAATGTGTGTGTGTGTGTTGTTGGTAATGTTTGTATTATTTAGCATTATGGTTCTAGTTTTAGGATAAATTTAAAAATGCAGCTTTTTTTTCTGTGAATACAGTCTTGTCGTCATTAAATGTTGATTTAATATGTTTATTAATGAGAACATGTCTATTAAAATTTATTTTACACAAATCCAAAGAGCTTTTGTTTTGTGTTTGTTTGTGGTTGTTTGTGCCTGTTTGTTTGCCCAAAAAGTATACTTTGCATTATTTATAATTTATATTTGGTGACGCAGTAGATAGTGCTGTTGCCTCACAGCAAGAAGGTTGCTGGGTTGCTGGTTCGAGCTTCGGCTGGGTCAGTTGGCGTTTCTGTGTGGAGTTTGCATGTTCTCCCTGCGTTCTTGTGGGTTTCCTCCAAGTGTTCCGGTTTTCCCCACAGTCCAAAGACATGCGGTTCAGGTGAATTGGGTAAGATAAATTGGCCGTAGTGTATAAGTGTGTGTGTAAATGAGTGTATGTGGATTTTTCCTAGAGATTGGTTGTGGCTGGAAGGGCCGCTGCGTAAAAACGTGCTGGATAAGTTGGCGGTTCATTCCACTGTTGCGACCCCGGATTAATAAAGAGACTAAGCCGAAAATAAAATGAATGAATAATAATTTATATTTTATTTTTTAAACATTTTAATTTTATTTTACCATTTATATTTTAAATTATATTTATTTTATTTTTATTTATTTTATTTATTTTGTCCTATTGTATTTAATCAATTATAATATTATTTAAAATAAAATATTTTTATTTTTGTTTATTTTATCTTTTTTTTTTCTATTTTTCATTTTCAAATTGTAAATACTTTATATTTATTCTTTTTATTTTGTCTATTTTATTATCAATTACATTTTATTTTATTCATTTTATTTTATTAATTTGTTTTATTAAATTTTTTCATTTTATAATTTTAAATACTTTATTTTTATTTTATTCATTTTATTTTATTTTGTCTATTTTATTATTAATGAAATTTTATGTTTTTTATTTGAATTTATGAATTTGTGTTTATATATTTTTTATTTGATCATTTTAATTTTTTTATTTTGTCTTTTTATCATTAATTAATATTTTATTTTGTTTTTTTATTAATTTGTTTTGTTCCATTTTATAATTTTAAATACTTAATGTTAATTTTATTAATTTTGTCTATTTTTATTAATAAAATGTTATTTATTTAATTTATTTTTTATTAAAGTATATATTAATTCATATTTGTTTTATGAATTTGTGTTTGTATATTTTTTATTTGATCATTTTAATTTTTTTATTTTGTCTTTATCATTAATTAATATTTTATTTAGTTTTTTATTCATTTGTTTTGTTCCATTTTATAATTTTAAATACTTCATGTTAATTTTATTATTTTTGTCTATTTTTTAATTAATAAAATGTTATTTATTTTATTTATTTTTTATTAAAGTTTTTTATTTTATAATTATAAATTCTTTATTTTTATTTTATTTGTATTAATTTTAATTTATTTTGTATATTTCATCATTAATTCAATTTTGTTTTATATATTTTATTTTATTAATTTGTTTCATTTAATTTTTTAATTTTATGATTTTAAATACTTTACTTTTATTCATTTTATTTTGTCTATTTTATATTTAATTACATTTTATTTTGTTTATTTTATTACTCAGTTTTCTTTATTTTAAATAATTTATTTTATTTTTATTAATTTTATTTATTTTGTCAATTTTATAATTAATAAATTTTATTTTATTTATTTCATTATAATAATTTTTTATTAATTTTTATTTATTCTATAATTTTAAATACTTTATTTTTTTATTTATTATAATTTGTCCATTTTGTTATTAATATATTTTTTTTCATTTTAGAATTTTAAATGCTTTATTATTATTTTTAATATTTTCCTTTGTTTTAATTTATTTTGTGTATCATTAATTAAATTAAACTAATTTTATTTTGTCTGTTTTATCATTAATTAAGTTAAATTTATTTTATGTCATTTCTGCCTTTTGAGTGACTGGAAAGTTGAACCCTATATTTTTACTTTTTATTAACATTTAAAAAAAAAAATGTATTCGCAGCCACTATATAATATTAGCCGATTGCTGATGAACAAACAGCTGAAAATGGTGTATTGTGTGATGCTGCAGTGCCTAAGGTGGACTTGAAGGTTACCCTCCAGTTTATTTGACTGTCATGTAAATGCTGAGGTGTTGTGTTGTCAGTTTGCAGGAAGTGTTCTTGTATTTACACGTTGTAGAAGAAATAATTTGTTGAATAAGAACCTTTTTTTTGGCTCTTCTTTGCATAAAGACACAACAGGAAATGGAAACATGGAATCAGATGTGAAGCTGGATCATTTGACATTTACAAAACTCTCCCTAAAACATCCCCTGCTGAAAACAAACCTCCCATGTCAGATGAGTGTGAAGATTTAACATTTAGCATTTTACTCAGCTTAGTCCCTGATTTATCAGAGGTTACCACAGCAGAATGAACCGCCAACTTCTCTAGCATGTGTTTTATGCAGTGGATGCCCTTCCAGCTAAAACCCAGTGCTGGGAAACACCCATACACTCTCACATTCGCACATACACTCATACACTAAGGTAGTGCTGTGTATCAGGATGATAATGCACCAATACACACAGCAAGATTTGTTTTTTGAGTGGTCACCAGTTATTTTTGCACCTTTATGCTATATTTCAACAAACTATATATTTCAATAAACTATATTTCAATAAACAATAACATAAGAATACTGTGCACAGTGTATTATTAGTCTAGATAGCAAAGAATTCTGGCCCAGATTTGGCATAAAGCTGGCACAGCAGGCGTTCGTCCGGCACTGGCATACAGCATTTGGGCCAAACATGGCCCGGGTTTGGCAGAGAGGGCACCATCTTTAAGGCTTCACACAAGACTTGGGCCAGAAATCAATAGTAGTATTTGGACCAGATGTTAAAAAAATGAAATGTGGGTCACGTAAGTTTGACGTACCCACTTAAAAAAAAAAAAAAAACATTTAATTTATTTTTGAATAAATTCATTGCAGTTGAGGCACACCAACATATTTGGCCCAGTTATGAGTTGTTAACTTGCCTGAGACTTGGCCCAGATATGGTCCATGTTTGGCCCTTGTATGAAAGCCAAACTTGGTCCAATCATGTACCATAGCTTACTGCGGCATGTGGACCAAGCAAAAACTGACTGTGTGGGCCAGATCTGGGCCAGAGAAATTTTTGCTATGTGGGAAGCATATCCCAAGGTGATCTTCTGAAATGCCATATGAATTGAATTGAATTTCTATAGCGCTTTTACAAAGTAGATTGTGCCAAAGCAGCATAGCATAGAAGTTCTAGTAAATTAAAAACGGTGTCAGTTCAGTTTTCAAAGTTCAGTTTGGTTCAGTTCAGTGTGGTTTAATTTTTACTGCTGAAAGTCCAAATCAGGGGCGGACTGGCCATCTGGCAAATGCCAGAAGGGCCGGACCATTTTTTAAATGTGGGCCGGTCACCTATTTTATTTATTTATTTTTTCATATGTATTGTTTTTTAAATGTAGGCATCTTTTATCTTGTGCGAGATGTGAATATTATGATGATGATGGTGATAATAGTAGGAATAATAGTAAATGTTAGGCATTGGCCCAATTGGCAACAACCGGCTGGTTTCGAGATGGGCCGACCCAATCTGAGGCTACTCAGATGTAATCAAAATCTGGCAAGAATATCAAACAAACAGTACGTGCAAAAAAAAAAAGGGAAAGGCAGTCAAGTCAGACATTGCCAAATACATAAAATTTACTAAACTAGTCTCGAAAGGGGTCAGTGTGATGGCGCAGTAGGTAGAGCTGTCGCCTCAGAGCAAGAAAGTCGCTGGTTTGAGCCTCATCTGAGTCATTTGGTGTTTCTGTGTGGAGTTTGCATTTTCGCGTGGATTTCCTTCTGGTCCAAACACATGCTATAGGTGAATTGGGTAGGTCAATTGTGAAATGGGTAACCCAGTATAATGGGTTGCAGCTTTAAGGGCATCCGCTGTGTAAAACATATGCTGGATAAGCTGACGGTTCCCAGATTAATAAAGGGACTAAGCCGAAAAGAAAATGAATGACATGATTGCATATATAAATGGGTTGCTTTTGTTCCAGTCACATACATTAAATGTTTAAATATCTCTTAAAAAAGGTACTGCTTATATCATTTTACCATCTGTACACCAATATAAGTAGTGAATATGCGTGTCCTTGGGTGGGGCTGTGTCGGTGTGGTAATGTGGGCTGGTGTGGCTACAGTGCCAGGGCTGATTTTTAGTCCCAGTCCGCCCCTGGAGCAAATCCATCGATGCGCAGCTCCACAAGTCCCTAACCATTCATGTACAGTATGACTATAGTACACTACCAAGTACACTGCCTTTTGTCACATTAAAAGTTAAACTTCCAGTATTTACACTTCTGTGAAGTAAATAAAGAAGACATGCAGTCAGTGTCTTGTTCAGATCAGGCGACTGTTTCTCCGTTTACTCATGTTGTAGAGTTTACACTGCCGGCAGCTAGCTCTTGGCAACTCTCACATGATCACCCACTAAAGCTAAGCAGGGCTGCGCATGGTCACCTTGATGGGAGACCACATGAGAAAGCTTGGTCGCTGTCAGAAGTGGTGTTAGTGGGATCAGCAGGGGCCACTCAACCTGTAGTCTGTGTGGGTCCTAATGCCCCAGTATAGTGAAGGGGACTCTATATTGCTCAGTGAGCGCCGTCTTTCGGATGAGACGTTAAAACCGAGGTCCTGACTCTGTGGTCGTTAAAAATCCTTTGAAAAAGAGTAGGGGTTTACCCCCAGCATCCTGGCCAAATTTGCCCACTGGCCTCTGTCCATCATGGCCTCCTAACTATCCCGATATCATAATTGGCTCCTCTCCATCAATCAGCTGGTGTGTGGTGTGCGGTCTGGCCCAATATGGCTACAGTACGTGACTATATACACCTGTCACATTAAAAAGTGAACATTTCCAGGATTTATTATTTAAAGTATTTGTTATTTACATTTTTTATTTAGTTTTATTTAATTTACCACACTAATTTTAACTTTAATTGCCATTAAAAAAGTTTAACAAAAAAGTTTTTTGCTGCTTGTTCAAACTACTTATTTAAAATGAGCTCAAACAGCACATCTTTTTAGGGACAGCTTAATTTTTTTAACTGTAAAAACTATTAAGTTAACTTAATTGATGCATTTTGGCATGTAGACATGGTCAAGACGATCTGGTTCAGTTCAAACAGAGCACCAGAATGGAGAGGAAAAGGGATGTGACTTTGAACATGGCATGGTTGTTGAGAATTTCAGAAACTGCTGATCTACTGGGATTTTCATGCACAACCATCTCTAGGGATTACAGAGAATGGTTCGAAAAAAAGAGAAAATATCCAGTGAGCGGCAATTCTGTGGGCACAAATGTCTTGTTGAGGCCAGAGGTCAGAGGAGAATGGCCAGACTGGTTCCAGCTGATAGAAAGGCAACAGTAACTCAAATAACCACTCGCTACAACCGATGTCTGCAGAAGAGCATCTCCGAAAGCATAACACATCTAACCATGAGGCGGATGGGCTACAGCAGCAGAAGACCACAACGGGTGCCACTCCTGTCAGCTAAGAACAGGAAACTGAGGATACAATTCACACAGGCTCACCAAAATTGGACAACAGAAAATTGGAAAAACGTTGCCTGGTCTGATGAGTCTCGATTTCTGCTGCAACATTCAGATGTTAGGGTCAGAATTTGGTGTCAGCAACATGAAAGCAGACTGGTTTCTTGAACATGACAATGAGTTCACTGTACTCAAATGGCCTCCACAGTCACCAGTTCTCAATCCAATAGAGCATCTTTGGAATGTGGTGGAACAGGAGATCCGCATTATGGATGCTAACATGTCAGTATGGACCAAATCTCTGAGGAATATTTCCAGTATCTTGTTTAATCTATGCCACGAAGGATTAAGGCCGTTCTGAAGGCAAAAGGGATCCAACTCGATACTATAACGGTGTACCTAATAAAGTGGCCGGTGAGTGTAGTACATCATCAAGTACACTACCTGTCACATTAAAAGTTAAACTTCCAGGATTTGCTCTTCTGTGAAGTAAAGAGGGACGACGTGCAGTGTTTTTGTTCAGATCAGGTGTGTATTTCTCTATTCACCCTTGTGTTGTAGAGTTTACACTGTCGGCAGTATTTGACTACTCGCTGCGCGCTTCCTCCTGCTGCTGCTCCATTATTCAAATTCTGCCATTCTTCACACAGCGATAGACAGACAGAGACAGACTGACTGAAACACACACAAGTCAAGAGGTGTCTGCTGTTTTTCTATGTAAAACATGTTCGGCAGATGCTCGGAGAGAGAGAAAGAGAGACGGCGACATTTCTCAATCTCTCTCAAACACTCAGATAATAACCAGGACATCTGCTGCGCCGTCTGACCTCAAATACAAGACGTCTTTCCAGAAGATGAGTGAGTAATTGTCAATCTGCATAATATGTCACATATTGTTAATGTGTTTGTTTATGTCTGCTGCGGAAGAACCGTTGATCTTAAAGGGACAGTTCACCCAAAAGTGAAAATTACCTCAGCGCTTACTCAGTCGAGTGGCTGCAAACTTTTATCAAATTTTAAACACACTGTTGAACACAAAACGAGATATTCAGGGTGGGGGGTAATCAGATTTTGACGTCCATAGTGTGACAAAATGGGCAAAAATGTTTAGTGTGAGTAAACGTTGAGGTTATTTTTACACAACCCTGCTGAAAAATCCAGCTTAAACCAGCCTAGGGGTGGTTGGCTGGTTTTAGCTGGTCGACCAGCCTGGTTTTAGAGGGGTTTTGCCCATTTCCAGGCTTATTTCCAGCCTGGTTTTAGCTGGACAGGCTGGGAAATGACCAGCTAAAACCAGCTTGACCAGCCTAGCCAGCCTGGGAGCCCAGCCAAAACAGCTATGTCCTGCTTAAACCAGGATGGTCAAGCTGGTTTTAGCTGGTCACTTTCCAGCCTGATCAGCTAAGACCAGACTGAAAATGGCTGGAAACCAGCCTAGAAGTGGCCAAACCCCTCTAAAACCGAGCTGGTCGACCAGCTAAAACCAGCCAACCATCCTAAACTGGTTTAAGCTGGATTTTTCAGCAGGGAAAAGTGAAATTTACCTCAGCGTTTACTCCCTCAAGTGCATGGTTGCATTTTTTAAAAATATTTTTTACTTCTAGTGAACACAAAACAAGATATTCAGAGAGATAAAAATAAAAGCAGCTATTGACATCCATACATAAAAAATAAGGAAGTCAATGGCTGTTTTCATCCACCTGTTTTGGAATATTGCGTAAAAAATATTTATGGGAAATTACCAAAATGTTGAAGACCAATTGAATGTGAGTAAACGTTTTTCTTCTGTTGAACACAAAACAAGATATTCGAGAGAGAGAGAAAAAAAAATATTAACATACATAGTGTGAACAAAAAACAGTATGGAAGTCAATAGCTGTTTCATCCACCTATGAATGTCATGTAAAAAAAAAAACCTTAATGGAAACACCAGAAACATCACCAGAGTGTGAGTGTGAGTAATTTTTTTTTTTCATTGAGGTAAATTCATTTGAGGTAAAGACATGCAGTACAGATGAATTGGGTAGGCTAAATTGTCCATAGTGTATGTGTGTGAATGAGTGTGTATGGATGTTTCCCAGAGATGGGTTGCAGCTGGAAGGGGATCTGATGCGTAAAAACATATGCTGGATAAGTTTTACGGTTCAATCCGCTGTGGCGACCCCAGATTAATAAAGGGACTAAGCGAAAGGAAAATGAAGGAATGACATCCATAGCATGAACAAAAAACAATGTGGAAGTCAATAGCTATGTTTTATCCACCTATTTTGAAATTTCACATTAAAAATGCTTAATGGAAATACCAAAATTTTGAAATTGCACATAAGATATTGTGGTGAATGTTCAGAAAAGTGAAAATCACTTGATTTGTGAGTAAATGCTGAGGTAATTTTCACCCGAAAGTCATGTGGTTGCAAACTTTTATTAACTTCTTTATTCTGTTGAACACAAAATGAGATAATCAGGGGGGAAAAAATCAGCCATTAACATCCATAGTGTAAACAAAAAACTATATGGAAGTCAACAGCTACGTTTTCATCACGTAAAATAATGCTTAATGAAAATGCCAAAATGCGTATAAATCTTGAAATTGCATTCATTGGCTGCAGGTTAGCTATGTATATGCTTGACCGCTGTACTGTCCACTGTATACTCAACACCTTAACCAGGCCCGGATTAAGAATTCAGAGGCCCCTGGGCACATTGTCTTGTTGGGCCCCCTACTTGGCCGCACCTCTATAGTTGAATAAAAAAAAAGGATAATATATAAATATATAAATTTTAATAAAATGAATCTATTGACCTTATTCTAAAAAGCGGAAGTGCGCCTGTTTTCGCGATTGTTTTAGAACTTTTGATTCAGTCGCCTATGGGAGAAATGACTAGTAATAATAAACGGCAGTCAAACTACTTGCTCTACAAACAAATGTTTGCATTACTTTACAGACCAAGTAAAATAATACAATAAGAAAATATCAGCTTGCAACATCAAACAGCGAAACGAGCAGTTTTTAGTGTCTAAAATTTAATGGAAGTGAATGAGACCGGAAGCCTCTAGCCAAAAGATTCAAATGGCTGCGCCCGCTCGTCAGCAAAGAATAAGGTGAATATTGTATTGCCTGAATTTTAAAAATAAAAGCGGCGACACTTCAGATCATTTTGGAAGGGCACTTTCTATCCAAGACTAAAAAGGGCATGTGTGCACGTGCCTGTATAGTACATTTATTTATAGTCTACATTGATTCTACTTATTTTTAAAGCATTTAAAGCACCATTTCATAAAAAAACTATTAAAATTAGTGAAAATTAATGTTTATTAATATACTTGTTTAAGTTCACTGAAGCAGTACCAAAATATATATATTTTAAAGGGTAATCGTTGTACATACAAATTAGTTATATTCAGATATATATATATATATATATATATATATATATATATATATATATATATATATATATATATATATATATATATATATATATTTTTTTTTTTTCAGATATATAACATTTAACACCAGGTGGAAAATAACTATTATGAGGTGCGCTATTTGCACTTAGCCTATTGACCTTATTCTAAAATGCGGAAGTGCGCCTGTTTTCACGATTGTCTTAGAACTTCCGATTCAGTTGCTTTTGCGAGAAATGACTAGGAATAATAAACGGCAGGAAATGGTCAAACTACTTGCTCTACAAACAAATGTTTCAATGACTATACAGACCAAATAGAATAATATAATAAGAAAATATCAAACTGCAACATCAAACAGGGTATCGAGCAGTTTTTAATGTCAAAAAATGAATGGAAGTGAAAGAGACCGGAAGTTTCGAGCCAAAAAGATTCAAATGGCAGCGCCCGCTCGTCGGCGGAGAATAAGGTGAATATAGATACTACAAAACCCCTGGGCCTGTGCCCATAATGCCCATTGGTTAATCTAACAATGACCTTAACTCTTTCTGATTTTGTTTGTAATGTAATAATGCGCACCTTCACACAATCTAAACTGAAAAGTATTGGATTTAGTGCTTGATGTTTTTGTCATGTTGAATGTTTGCCAACAATTCTTATAAACCTTAAACTTTTTATTTCATTAATAAACACATGTCAGAAGACGTATCTCATGGTCAAATTCCAGGATGACAATACAAAGATTCATCAGGGTCTAATTGTGAAAGAAAGCTTCATATTCCTAAATGATTTGACCACCAGTGTACATGAAACCCATTCAGGTCTTGAAACCCGCAGTGACAGTTTATCTCCTTAAAACAAGATCTCAGCCAAAAAAATGAAAGCATCTTCTAATGAAAATAAAATTAGTGAGACCTTTATTAAAGCGATAGATCAGGGGTCACCAACATAGACCACGAGGATTACATGAGTTGCCCACAGGCCTGTTCTAAATATAGCTCACCATTGCACCACATACCAGTGAACTGAATCTAGTATTTTTTGAAGCTATTCTTTTTAAATCACACCTGCATTGGTGTAAAATGTGTTAATGACATTAAGGTATATTTATATATAAAAAAACTAAAACTATGTCAGACAAATAAAGTGTTGCATATTGATATTTCTGTTTCTTACCTTGTTAAATCATTGTTGAGAACTATTGTAAGAAATCAACATGATTAGTGTCTTCACTTAGATAAATATCATTATTCATTAATAATAACAACGACATATAATTAAAAAGTAAATTGAGAAAAATTGTTATTTAAGAAGTTTGTATCAAACTGGTAGCCCTTCACAATAATTGGTACCCAAGAAGTAGCTCTCAGTTTCAAAAAGGTTGGTGTTCCCTGCGATAGATGATACCGTCATCCATCACAATCATCACTTCTTCTGACACGGATGTTTAAATAGACAGTTCATCCAAAAATACATTTTCCTCATCATATACTCACACTCAAGTGGATAAACTTTTATCAAATTCTTTTTATTGTTGAAGAATGTTGGAAAATAGCACCCACTGTCATCCATTGTAGGAGCAAACAAATACTATGGAAGTCAATGGTTGTTTTTTATCCACTTATTTTTCATGTTCATTGTGTTATATCACATAAATAATGCTTAATGGAAATAAAAACAAAACACTATGGATGTCAACAGCTGTTTTTTCCAACATTCCTAATATTATCTTTCTTAGCAGGGTTCAACGCTAGGGATTTTTTTCTACTGGCCTGATTGGGCAAGTGGTTCAGATTTTTACTTGCCCTGCCAAAATTTTCTCTGGCCCCACCAAAAAAAGTTAGCCATTTAGTTATTTAGCATAACTTTTCTTTAAATACAACTGACAATTTAAAAATGATTTACTTTAAATACAATACTGATTAGATTAAATAAAGTGAATGGTTTAATGTGTGGTTTAGTTGAATTATTTAGTTGACAATTTTATGTTTTTTTGTTGTTGTTTATAACCAACCAAAATTCCTAATTTTATAAACCGGCTCATTACATCAGTCTATAATACTGTCAATATTTTTATTTTTCATTTATTTGTAAATCTAGCTTTAAAATGCATTTCACTTCTTGTTCTTGCTTGATCCATCAACATAATAATCATATTACAGGGCTCAACAATAAGGACTGCCCGGTGGCCAAGGGCCAGCGTGAGAGACGCTTGGGACAGTGGACAGGATCATTACTGGCCCGATTGGGACAGTGCTGCCTTGTCACTAACATTTCATTTGTCTGCGACTATTTCAATTATGTATATTTTAGGTTTGTGCTTTTAGGTCTTTAAACACTCCCTTCTCAATAAAGTCGTAAACACCATATTGCTTTCCGGTTACGCTTATCTGATTTGATGTTTTGAGCATGCTTTTTTTCCCTCCGCAACCTGGGAACAACCAGTACAGAGAAGAAACGGCAACATGGCGGCAACATCAAATTATAAGGCTAAAAGAAAATGCCTGTTTCTAATGTCTTGGAAGCAGAAATTTACGTGTGAACAACGCGAAAAAAAAATGAAGTGATGTTTTGCACTGCTTGCCCACAGTCAGCCCACCTTTTGTTAAATAATTTCGAACCGCAATAAAATACCTGCACATTTTCCATACTGCTCTTTTTGTTTGCATAACACTTTTATTAATTTTTTTTGAAATTCTAGATTCACAGACTTTATTTTTGACACATTATTTAAAATATGCGGCTGAAAAAATAGCTATTAACTTTTTTTTTTTTTTTTTTTGGTGGGGCCAGTAAAAATTTTGGCAGGGCAAGTAAAAATCTAAACCACTGGCCCGATCAGACCAGTAAAAAAAATCCATAGCGTTGAACCCTGTATTAGCCGCACGAACCACGCTTACTGGGCAAACAAGTTCTGAAACACGTCTGGGCATGAAAGCATGCAATTGACAGTCGCAGCTAAATTAAATTTTAGTGACAAGGCAGCACTAGCCCCGATCGGGCCAGTAACCATTCTGTATACTGTCCCGAGCGTCTTGCACACTGGCCCCGGGCCAGCGGGCAGTCCTTATTGTTGAGCCCTGCTTAGTGTTCAACCGATGAAGGAAAGTCAAAGAGGTTTGCAACAAGTGCAGGACGAGTAAATGATGGCAGAATGCAATTTTGGAGTGTATTTTACCTTTTAGAAATAAAAAAAGCTACTAACTGCATCGGTTAGGGTTCAAAGAAATGTACTTAAACAGACTCTTACAATGCAATTACTCTTACAACTGTCATCCTCATTTGAATATTATCTCTCATGCAGTGTATATTGTAGCTATTAATGAATGTCTGCACAGTTTTAAAGATCAAAGTGCATGATGAATTAAGTTCTTGTCTTTTTTATTTAAAGAAAAATCAATTCTAAAACTGCTGTTTATTAGTTTTATTTCCATGGCAAATTTCCGTAGACCTTACCATAGAACATTTTCGCTAAATTCAAGCACATCGTGCTATTTGCTGACTCTTGAACACTGGAGCTGCTCTGTGTTGTCAGTTGGCTTGGGTGGTATACCGCGGGATCTAAAAATAGCAACGTTATCAGTTTCAATACCGTTATACCTTCATAAAAACAATGCACTTATATAGGAGACAAGTATTAAAGAGCCCATACTATGGGTTTTTGAAAATTCCCCTCCATGTAGTGTGTAACACAGCTCTAAGTGAAGTGAAGTATCCAGCTAAGGCTTAAATCTGTAAGAATACAGTGTTTAAAACTGTTGATTCATCTATAAAAGAGTCGACTCATAGTGCTTCAAACGAGTCGCCTTGATACCGATTCATTAGGTGTTTCGCCATGACGTACGAACGAAACCAAGTTATTCACGTGCACGCGCAAACCCGGGAGATTTCAAACCTGAGGCCCCGCCCTCTGACGCAGAAACCCAGACACACACACACCCACAAACACACGCACACCCACAAACACACGCACACAAACATGCCGGTAGATTGAAGTCACACTGCAGATGGATATTATATTGAGGCTCTACCCAAAGATGAAACATCAGCATTATAACCAAGCAGTTGGAAACTTCTGGAAACTACATGCTACAAAGAATACTTCATCGGCGTTTGTTAAAGGAAGGATCAGTAAAGAGTAACTTACTGATGGACGTCAGGATGGGTTTCTTCCATTTCTCAAGTGTAAGTACGTGCGATTAAAGTTGCCTCGTTGACTCTAGCTTGCAAATGTATTTAGTTGTGATTTGTTACTTGTAACCGAGTGTACTGTATCAGGTTAACTGGCTATATTCTCTTATCGCGTGCAAAGTCACGTTAAAAACGCGACGCGTGCTGTTTGTTTATGGAGCTCCGTGCTAGAGTTCTGCTCCGGCGATTTATTCGGAAATTTATTCCCGCGCCGCAGAAATCTGGCGCGGGGACAGCCGCGGGAATAAATTTCCGAATAAATCGCAGGAGCGGTCGGTAACGGGTTTAATTAGGGACGGGAGCGGGCTGTCTAGCAATATCACTGATATTGCTATGCGAATTAGAAGGAGAGAGTCTGCTTGGTGCTTGTGTGTGTGTTAGTGCGCACGCGCGCGTATGAGAGAGAGAGAGAGAGAGAGAGAGAGAGAGAGAGAGAGAGAGAGAGAGAGAGCGAGCGAGCGAACGAGCTTTGTGTGCTTGGTGCTGTGTGTGTGTTTATACAGACAGCTTGGCTGTCTGGACTGTATACTGGGTGACTTTTGGTTGTGTTCTCCCCCGCTCTAGCGGGATCGGGCGCTGCGGGCAGAAAACGGAGCGGGTTCTCAGGCTAAAACCTGGCGGGTGCGGGCGGAAGCGGGAGCGTTGTCGTCCGGAGGTGTGTGTGTGTTTTTGTGTGTGTGTGGCAGCTAAAATCCACGCCTACACTATCGAGCGTGTATGAACTGGGACAATGTGGGGGAGAGAGAAAGAGAGGTGAGGTAGGATGGCGAGTCTTGCACCAAGTGACCTGGGGCCTCATGTACGAAGACTTGCGTTGAAATCATACTAAAACATTGCATACGCACAAAGCTGTAAATGTGCGTATGCAGTAAAAAATTCAGATGTATGAAACACTGCGTACGCCGAATCCCACGCATATTCTCTTAGTACATCCGAATTACGTGAAACTGAGCGCAACATGCACGAGCACAAAACCCCTCCCTGCCTCCTCCCCCGTATGAATATGCTAATGACTCTACTTTGGCAAAACCCAACGAAAAAGCAAAGGCAAAAGCAAGCAAAAAGAGAAACTTTGAACAGAATGTGATTTGGAGGTGTTTCTTTCGGTGGTAGACCGGAGAAAAATTGTGTTATTTGCAAGTTTGTCCTCCGGAATTTAAAACATAAGAAAAAAAATAGAGTGGGGAGAGTTTAGCTGACGCGGTTAACACAGTTGGGTCTGAACATCGGAGTGGATTAAAAAAGAAATAGTGCGATGCATAGGTGTAAAATTTTGTTGTGTCCTTAACAGCATGAGTGGCGCAGCTTGTAAAATGCATGGCAACATTTTTTGACTCGTTCGAGCATCAATTCGGTTCGAATCCAGCGTCTTATGAACTCATTCTTTTTTTTCCCCCCACAACATATCAGATTTTGCCTACTCTTCATCATGAGGAAGACAAGTAGGAATCATTAATAAGTTTGTGCATCATATTTTATTTGCACATTTATTGAATGGAAATGTTTCTGATTCACGCATGCAAATTCATCTTCAGATAGTGTCTTTATAGCAATGTGCATGCAGTCGATCGTTCAGATTACATTGGGAAAAACGGCGACCGCTGCAAATTGCGCTTTAATGTTTGGCTTGTCAACTGCATGCTATGGAAACCTTATATACCTGCTAGACATGCGGATGATCCCGTCCCATACAGCTGCCATTGCACGACCCAAAGATACTTTGTAGTGTGCAATTTTACACAACTGCCTTTAGGAGTCGCCAATGGAAATAAAACAGACACACACAAGTACGCCAGGCATGAAGTTGGCAGGGAGCTGCGCACATTCCCACATTCATTTCATCGTTAGTAAATCCAAACGTGAGCGTGAAACCTGGCGTACGCAAAGTTTTTGTGCGTACGCAGCGTTGATACATGAGGCCCCAGGTCTCGAAAAAGAACACAACCTCTGCAGTTTGGCAGTATTTCGGGTTTTGACCAAATGAGAAAGGAGAATACGAACTGAGCCGCTGGGACTTGACCAGATTTTTTGCAATGCAGGAATAAATTTCTGAATAAAGCGAGCGAGCGAGCATGCACGCTTCATCGTTGATGCTGTTTATGTTTATATGTGTGTATGTGTGTGAATGAGAAAGAGTGTGATGCTGTGTGTCCTTTGTTTGGTTTTGTGTATGCGTGTATGTGTGTGAATGAGAGAGAGCATGGTGCTGTGTATCTATGTGTATGTGCGTGTTTATACAGACAGTGCGCAGATCTCTAATACGAACAAGACAATTTGCAAATTGTGCAACAAACAGGTGACCACGAACCTAAGGTCGCATATACAGTGTTGTAAAATGTGCGGGTCTTTTAAGGGGAGGGGCTGCAGTTTTGTGTGTGTGTGTGTGCGGAGGGGACTGTTTCGCAATGGGACTGTTTTCAGTGATGTTCCCCCTTTTGTGACTGATTTTGTTGTACCACACGGAGAGTAATAAATGATTAGACCAAATCTGAGCCTTACATCATAATTTTTTTATTATGCATGGTAATACCGTATACCAAGGTAAAATAAGGAGGAGGTTTGACAGTATTAAAATTTGGATACCGCCCAAGCCTAGTTGTCAGCATAATGTCCAGAACAATTATTTAATGATAAGATAAAATGGTAACACTCGACAAGGAAGTAGTATTTGTTTAGTTTGGTTAATGATACAGTTGTTCATTGTTAGTTCATGCTAGCAGTGCTTTCACTAATGTTAGCAAGCATGAAGTGGGATTTTAATAAGTCATTAGTAAATGCTGATTAATAAATGCTGTACAAGTATTGTTCATGCTTAACTAATGAACCTTGTTGTAAAGTGTAATCAATAAAATTATTCCAATATTTGGAGTGCGTTGTGAGCACTACTGAACGCAGAGGGGTGCAGAAGGAGCACGTGCTGTAGTATTTTTTCCCGGTGAAACGAGTGCTTGCAGAATTTGGAAATCCCACATTCAGAGAATCCAGCAAACTTAGTTCTAATCACAGCTTTAGGAGAAATGTTTCCTAACTACAAAACGCTGCTGAAGTGGCGCTAGTAATTCCGGTCCTTGGTCACGAGAAGTCGACTTTCCGAGGCAAAGACACAGAATTTAATGACAACTGCCTCCGCCTCAGTCTCCCTTGATGCGTTTGATTACGCAGAGGCAAGCACCCAGTTCAGGTCGATGCAGGAGGAAGATATGAGTTAAAGCAGATTGGAGTTTTTGTTCATTTGTCAAATAAATAAATGAATAATTTAGCCTATATGCTCGTCGTGCAAGTTCATTATCATAATACGAATGAAAAAAGCGATTAGAAAGTCTGCAAATTAAATAACGATCAATAATAGGCTATGACGGAATTTTTACAACCCTCTCCGTTAAAATAAAGGACAATGAGAAAGTCTAACGCAACCTCTTCTCTAAGCATACTACGGTTTGGGACATACTAATTGCATTTTTCAAATACTATTTAGGATGCATAGTATGGGAATTGGGACGCAGCAAATAGAATACACAATATGTATCACTTGTATAGTTTTGAAAGGGGAAAAGTGCATCAGTGAACATGGCCACTCTAGTGAAGGATGCCACACCTTCTAGTAAAGGAGCCAATCATCAGTCACCATAGACTGAAGATTCTCTTGGAGAGGGACTCATTGGCCATGTACACTAGAAGTGTCAAACTCATGGCCAAATCTGGCCTGCAATATCATTTTATGTGGCTCTTGAGGGCATAACATTGTCACTAAATGCAAATAAATATTAATGTGAGCAGATTATATACAAAGTCAGAGCAAACTGGGCGGAATGTGTTATGCATGTGTTGTAAATGTGTTTCAGAATATGTTTCTATAGGGTTGTTCCAATACTAGCATCGGAAATACTCGCCAATACTGCAAAAAATCTGGCATCAGTACTGGCAGTATTTGAAACCATAAACCATCTTTTTAAATGAGACATACAGCAGGAAAATAAGTATTGAACACATGACCATTTTTCTCGGACAACATATTTCTTAAGTTGCTGTTGACTTGAAATTTTGATGTTGGTAACAACTAAAGAAATCCACATAAGCAAAGAAAACAAATCTAAATTGGTTTACAGATGAAGTTATGTGTAATAATATGAAATGACGCAGGGAAAAAGTATTGAACACATGAAGAAAGGGAGATGCAGAAAGCCAGTGAAAGCCCAGACAGCAGATGAAATCTCTCAGTAGTTCTTCAGCAACCCTCTGCCCTTCATCAGTGTAAATTAATATTAGCTGCTTCAGTCCAACATCTAGCAGGATGATGAAGATTAAACCAGGGTGAACATTTCAGCAAGACAATGATCCAAAACACAGCCAAGGACACTCACAAATGCTATCAGAGAAAGAAAATCAAACTGTAGAATGGCCCAACCAATCACCTGATCCAAATCCAATTAAAAATACAAAATAAAGATCAGATTTGACAGAAGAGACCCACAGAATTTTACACTCTGTTGAAGTCTGTAAAAAACTCACACCTGAGCCATTCATGTGACTTCATTCTCCATATGAGAGGTGTCTTTAAGCTGCCAACACAATTTTTTACTAAAATCTGGTTCAATTCCATGTCAACAGCTCCTTTAGAAATATTATTCCCAGGAAAAAACATGCAATCAATACTTATTTTCCCTGCTGTATGCCCGCTAGCTTTGCTTAACACTGCAAACCCAGAGTCAGTTTCTCTTCACTGCTCAGAATGCAAATACAGGAAGTTGGGCTTTTTGTTGCCACAACAATCACTGTTAGAGCAGTAAAGAAGAAGAAGCGGGTAAAACTCATTTTATTTTAAAGATGTCTTTGAAGTTTAAGTTTAAAAGGGGTCATTTTTCTATATTATTCATATAATTTTTTTTATATTTCTTTATTTTTGCACTGATTTTTATGCAGTTATACTGTAAAACTTGGATCAATTTTTTGTAGTGTTTGATTTGTGGCTGAACTTGTTTTAGTAAAGTACAGTAAATACTATTACTGTTGAATGTCTGATAATAAAAAATGTCTGATAATAAAAAATACTCTAGTTTGCTGTATGCATGGCTCTTTCTGAAAAATGTACCACTATATACATTTCTGGAGAGCGCCAAATACATCCCAGGAGCTACGTTTTTATTTGATTTATTTTTTTTATTTTTTGTAGTTTTTGTGAATCCACCAGAGGCCGCTGTGTATGCTTTTTGAGATCTCAAATTTTTCTCGCGAGTGCCATTCATGCCTGCTGTCCTCGCCTAAATCCACCAGAGGTTGCTGTTAACTGACTGACTGACCGATCTGTTTTCCTAAACCCAACCAATATTTTTTCAAAAGCACCGATCGACCTGCCCACCCACTTCACTAAACCCAACCAACAATTTTATAAAGCAATCCAGAAAAAGAAAAGCCCTCGCCTGATTTTTTACCACGTTTTCAGATTTTACCACATTCTCACCCTGTTATTTACTTGTTTATTTTATTTTTTGGCTTCTGTTTTTGTCTTATCTGCTTTCTGGAACCCTATCGTGGTCAACTACTCTCTGCGTCTCAGGTCCACCGACATACACGGCGAGCCACTGGCCAAACAGGTAACAGCAGGTAAGCAGTCAGCTGGTAAGCGCCAACAGGAACGGCATCCTACCCCCCGTAGCGTTCGTTTTAAAGACAAAAGCAGCCATACATACTTCTGGCTACATAATTTGTGATCTCCAGAAATGCATACAGGGCTACTTTTTCAGAATGAGCCAGTGTTGTTTATTTGTGTACTGTTTAGGGATTAAAGTATTTTTTATTTAATTATTTACTTTTTAAAACTTTATCCCATCCTCAGCTGCATCCCATATCAATTCATGCATCTAACATTACCACACACACACACACACACACATACAAACACACAAACTATGATAATTCTAGGCGAAATTAAATGTCATCTGATGGCCATCTATTGAAGTAACCGGATCTCTTCTGGCTGCATTATGGGCTGCAGTAATGGGACACCCTTCTGCTGCTTTGCATAGTTTTGCTGGAAACGTATAAGAATTTCCAAGGCAAATCTGTCGCCGAGTGTGTGGGCAGAACAACAAACACGACTGTTCACCAGTCATGCTTCACTCTCTGCCAATCAGAAATAACATACAGACTGGAGACCACGACAGTTCATTGAGCAACTCCTTTCTCAGTCACATGAGCATCTTATTTTGTGTGTGTATGTGTACAGTTAGGCGACGCAGTGGCGCAGTAGGTAGTGCTATCACCTCACAGCAAGAAGGTCGCTGGTTCCAGCCTCGGCTGGGTCAGTTGGCATTCCTGTGTAGAGTTTGCATGTTCTCCCTGTGTTCGCATGGGTTGTTTCGGTTTCCCCCACAGTCCAAAGACATGTGGTACAGGTGAATTGGGTAAGCTAAATTGTCAGTATTGTGTGAGTGTGTGTGGATGTTTCCCAGACTGGATGGGCATCCGCTGCGTAAAAACGTGCTAGAAAAGTTGGCGGTTCATACCACTGTGGCGATCCCGAATTAATAAAGAGACTAAGCCGAAAAGAAAATGAATGAATGAATGTGTACAGTTAAAGTCAGAATTATTAGCCCTCCTGAATTATTAGCTCCCCTGTATATTTTTAATAGAAAGAAGATTTTTTCAACACATTTCTAAACATAATAGTTTTGATAACTCATTTCTAATAATTAATTTATTTTATCTTTGCCATAATGACAGCACATAATGTTTTACTCAATATTTTTCAAGATTAAATGATATTAGATGACATTTAAAGGCTTAAATGGGTTAATTGTGAAAGTTAGGGTAATTAGCCAAGTCATTTCATAACAGTGGTTTGTTTTGTAGACAATTGAAAACAAATACTGCTTAAGGGGGCTAATAGTATTGACCTTAAAATGGTTTAAAAAAATTAAAAACTGCTTTTATTTTAGCCAAAATAAAACAAATAAAACTTTTTTCCAGAAGACAAAATATAATAAGAAATACCTTGAAAAGTCCTTGCTCTGTTAAACATCATTTGGGAAATATTTTTTAAAAACATAAATCACAGGAGTGCTAATCATTCTCTCTTTAACTGCGTGTGTGTGTTTTTTTTAGATCATTTTCGTCTGTGTTGCATTCAATTTACAATTTCAGTTTGACTAACAACACCAGAGTTTGTTTGGAAGTGGATCAAACTCCATGTTTTCAGCAGTCTCTAATTCACTTAATCTTCTGAATAAGTGAATTTGAGACTGCTGAAAACTTGGAGTTTGTTCTGATGGTGCAGAGTGAATACTGTTGGGTCTTTTGTACTTTGTACTTTCTCCAGAAGAAAAAATATCAGACATGCTGTGAAAATCTCCTTGCTCTGTTAAACATCATTTGGGAAATATTTTTAAAAGGGAAAAAAATCCCAGGAGGGCTAATAATTTTGTAATTTTTTAATTCAGTTGTATATGATGACTATACTGTACATAGGACATCCTCCCAAAATATTTTATTAATTTAACATTTACGTTTATGCATTCAGCAGACTATTTCATCCAAATTAAATGACAATTATACTTAAGCAGGAAGGATGTGTTTTATTTATTAATTTATGTTTACATCCATACATCAAATCAGTTGTAGATTTAATTTTTTATTATTATTTTACATCAGTCCATCTGTTGTCTAAATCAGTCATTAAATGTTTTATTTATAATTTTCAAACAGATGCTTTTATTCAAAGTGACTAAAACAGGAGCATTGCAATTTGTCAAATGCCTATATTTTATTTGATTGTACTTCTGCACATTTAGCAAATGCTTTTATCCACTGCAACTTTGTGTACCTTTAAGGAATCAAAATAATTATTTATTACATTTTTTACATTTTAAATGTTTTCTATTTGAGCTACACAGTGGCTCAGTGGTTAGCACTGTCACCACACCAAGAAGGTCGCTGGTTCGAGTCCCAGCAGGGTCAACTGTCATTTCTGTGTGGAGTTTGCATGTTTTACACGTGTTGGCATGGGTTTCCTCTGGGTGCTCCAGTTTCCCCCACAGTACAAAGACATGTGCTATAGGTGAATTGAATAAACTAAGTTGGCCGTAGTGCATGTGTGTGAATGAGTGCGTTTGGATGTTTCCCAGTTCTGGGTTGCAGCTGGAAGGCTATCCGCTGTGTAAAACATATGCTGGATAAGTTGGCGGTTCATGCCGTTGTGGTGACCCCTGATGAATAAAGGGACTAAGCCAAAGGAAAATTAATTGTTTCCCTTTTGGCAGATAATTTTGTCCAAAATGATTTAAGATTATTTTTTTTTCACAAGTAAAATATTCATTGTCTACTTTACCATGTTGTAATTTAATTGTATTTTATTTTATTATTTTTGTATTTTTATTTTATTTTTAATTTATTTTACAATGCCAGATTTTTTTTGTTTAAAAATTAAAAATTTGTTTTACTTCTATGGTTTTATCCAAAAAGACAAATATCTTGTAGTGCAACAGCAATTTATAAAATATATTTTATATATTTAATTTAATTTGTTTATAAAAAAATATGTACACTCTAAAAAATATAAACTTTTTTTATTCTTTTATTTTTTTTTATATTTCTTTTACATTTTTTATTAAATTTATAGGACCAAATCTAACCCAATGTTTGGGTTTGTCCATATTTTACGCAATTTGTGTTGGAATATTTCCCAGTATGGGTTGCAGCTGGAAGGGCATCTGCTGTGTAAAACTTATGCTGAGGTAGTTGGTGGTTCATTCCACTGTGGCGACCTCTGATAAATTCGGGAGTAAGCCGAACAGAAATTAATTAATGTCAATTAATCAATGAATAAAGCAGTTTAGAGTGTATGTAGTATTTATCCATGTACGGTAATAACATCAAAGAGTTTTTTCTCAAAAACTAATTTCTTCTTCTACTTCCTCTAGTCTGGTTGGATCAGCATGGAGCTTAAGGATGCCCGTTGACGCCTGTATTCGTCCCCTGTCCACTCTGTCATGGAGTCAGACCCGAACGCCCTCCGCGACCCCTACAAACCAGACATGGGTGACTCCGAGCTACCCGATCTGGAGTGTGCCATCTGCTTCTGCCAGTTCAACAATGTCTTCAACACCCCGAAGGTTCTGCAATGCAAGCACACCTTCTGTCTGGAGTGCCTCGCCCGGATGAACATCAAATCCAACCAACCCGACACCATCCAGTGCCCGCTTTGCCGTTCATACACCCCTTTACCAGATTTGGGACTCCCAAAACTGGCCAATAACTCGACAGTGCTGTCTTATCTCCCTTCTGCAATGCAGCATGTCTACAGCATCCGTTTTAACAGAAACAAGGGAAAACTGCAGGTTAAGCGAGTGCCCAGTTCTGTCCCGATACACACACACACTGTCAGTCAGAGTTTGGATGTGGGCATGCCGGCTGGTATGCAGGGATCATCAGGAGAGGGCAGGGAGAGGTCTTTACTGATGACCATCCTGCGGACGCCGCTCTGCAAGGCTTTTTTAATGAGCACGGTGGCCATAATAGCTGTCGTTCTCACTATTACTATTATAATACTGCAGCAGAAGCGCTAAAAGAGGTCTGCATGCTTTGAGGGTACCCCAGAGATCTGCTCTATTAGTGTTAAAAGAATAAAAGTACATAGTTCACCCAAAAATGATAATGTTCTCACTATTTACCAGGGCTGCACAACCAGGAGCTACAGAACGTCTCGGTTATGAATGTATTCCATGTTCCCCGAATAGAGAACGAATACGTGTGTCTAGTTAAAGACACTATTAGGAGATCGCTAGATGACCAACAGTTTCTTTATCTAGCCACACATTGGAGTTTCAATGAAGGGTAACGTCTCGGTTACGAACGTAACTCTTGTTCCCCGAATAGGAAATGGAGACAAGTGTCTAGATAAAGACACTATTGGGAGATCGCTACATGACCAATAGTGTCTTTATCTAGACACACGTCGGAGTTTCCATGAAGGAGAACGTCTTGTTACAAACAAAACCTACGTTTTCTGAATAGGGAATGGAGACGTGTGTCTAGATAAAGACACTAATGGGAGATCGCTAGATGACCAGTAGTGTCTTTATCTAGACCAGGGATAACCAAACTTGTTCCTGGAGGTCCGGTGTCCTGCAGATTTTTTTCCAACCCTAATCAAACACACCTGAACAAGCTAATTTAAGGTCTTACTTGGTATACTTGAAACACCCAGGCAGGTGTGTTAAGGCAAGTTGCAGCTAAACCCTGCAGGGCACCAGACCTTCAGGAACGAGATTGGTGACCCCTGATTTAGACACACGTTGGAGTTTCCATAAAGGGAAACGTCTCGGTTACGAACGTAACCCTTGTTCCCCGAATAGAGAACGGAGACATGTGTCTAGATAAAGACACTAATGGGAGATCGCTAGATGACCAATAGTGTCTTTATTTAGACACATGTCTGAGTTTCCATGAAGGGGAACGTCTTAGTTAACCTAAGTTTGCCGAATAGGGAACGGATACGTGTGCCTAGAGAAAAACACTGTTGGGAAATCACTATATGACCAGTAGTGTCTTTTTCTAGACACACGTCGGAGTTTCCATGAAGGCGAACGTCTTAGAGTGCTTTCACACCTACAATTTTGTTTCGGAACCTGTCTCGTTTGCCCAGTTAGCGCGGTTCGTTTGGCATATGTGAAACCAGCAATCTTGCTAGGATCCGCGCCAAATCAATCGCTCCGAGATCGCTTGAATGAGGTGGTCTCGGCTCGATTGAAACGAACTCTGGCGCGGATCGATTGCAGAGAGAAAGCGATACCATCCGAGCGCGGTTATATCACAGTGTTTTATGGATATGTAATAGGCATACAGCTATATGAAGAGAGAATTATGAGTAGGGCGGGAAGTTTCGCGAGTCTCCTGGATACCCGCAAATGAGTGATAATCTCCTGTTAATCTCGTGTCTCCCTCCTGGTCCTCAAATAGGCTACGTCGCGCACCCTTCATACCCCTCCCCACCGTAACTCTCCTCACTCTTCAGACATGTCGCACGCATCTTGTCAAACACCACCAAACCACCACCTCCACTGAAAGCTGAGCGGGACTCTGCAAAATAAACTCTGTCACTGACCAATGTGAGGAGAGTTTACTCGCACGTGACTTGTTTTAGCTCTTTTGGTCCGATTATAATACTTTGCAGTGTGAAAGCGAACCGCTCCAAGAGCAACAAAGTAACAATTTTAATCCCTGTTTCGGAACAACTGAATCGATTCACAGGTGTGAAAGCACCCTTAGTTACAAACGCAACCTACATTTCCCAAATAAGGAATGAAGATGTTTGTCTAGACAAAGACAATATTGGGAGATTGCTAGACAACCAAAAGTGTCTTTATCTAGACACATGTTAGAGTTCCTATGAAGGCGAACTCATGTGATTTGTAGATTCACTGCTAAATTCAACTATAATATAGCGAAAGTTTATCATTTACTTGTGTTTTAAGGCCAGTCACTGAAATAATTTCAAGAGAGTTTAAAACATTTAGGCGCAAGAAATTATGATGTTTGGAGGTGAAACCAAAATTAATAATTTTCAAATATTTATACAATTTATGTAAAAAAAAAATGTTTTGTTTCTAGTGCTAATATCTACACTTCAAAGCAAAAATAAGATTATTATTGTTTTAAGGAATTACGACTTGATTCTTCTAAAGGTGAAAACTACAATATATAGTAATATCAAATTGTGCAGCCCCCACTATTTACTCTTTTTTTAAGTGAGTATGAGTTTCTGTCTTCTGTTGATCCATAAAAGATGTTTTGAGGAATGCTGAAAACCTGCAACCACTGACTTTCCAGCCACACTTTATGGTATCACTTTATTTTGATGGCCCCTTTAAATACATTTTGTTGAATTTAAGTTACATTGCATCTACATGCCAACTAATTCTTACTAGATTATAAGTAAACTATTAGGTTGGGTTAGGGTTAGTGTAAGTTGACATGTACTTGCAAAGTTTCTTACAGTCAGTTAAATGTCTGTTGAAGGAGCGTATCGGCAGATACTAGGCAGACAGGCTACTATCACTCAAATGAAAATGAATTGGCATGTAGTTGCAATGCAACTTTAAGTCAACAAAATGTGCACCATCAAAATAAAGTCTTTCCAACTTTACAATAAGGTTGTATTAATTAATGCATTTACTAACTGGAACAATCAATGAGTAATTCATTTTTATTGTATTTATTCATGTTTGTTAACATTAATGGAACTAAAGTTGTTCGTCTTTAACTCACGGTGCGTTATCTAATGTTAACAAGCATGAATTTGGATTTTAATAAGGCATTAGTAAATGTTGAACTATGATTTATGAATACTGTACAGGTGTTGCTCATTATTAGTTCATGTTAATAAATGCATTAACTAATGAGACCTTTTTGTAAAGTTTGACCAACTTTCCATTATAGGAAAAACTAATACTATGAAAGTCAATGGTTACAGGTTTCCAACATTCTTCAAAATATCTTCTTTTGTGTTCAACAGATGAACTCATTAAGGTTTGGAATGAGTAAAGGATGGGTAAATGGTTACAGAATGTTCAGTTTTGGGTGAACTGTCCCCTTGAAGGTCTTTGCACGCTGAAGTCAGCATTTATTTTTTCATCTTTCATATTCATATCCTATGATTTCATTAATACTGTGTATTAATTAATCTGTTGCAAAAAAAACAACCCCAACAATCATAGAATAATTTGGAGTCAAAGCAGTGATGTTTGTTATCTTCTCTCTTTAAAAAATGATAAATAAAGAGGAAATATTGAGCCGTGTGGGATTATCCCGAGATGCAAAGTTCATTTCAGGAACTCAGTGGCATTTTGATGCTTTTCTGGGATACTGAAACCACAAAACACAAAAAGTCCGTAAACGAATCCTGAATTGAGATGGACAGCACGTCAAAGCTATGGACACACACACACACAGTTTAGTTTTTCTGAATTGTGGGGACGTTGCATAGGTTTCCATTGTTTTTATACTGTACAAACTGTATTATCTATCCACCTACTCGAACCTATCCCTAAACCCAAATCCCTCTTATTTTTTATGACAAGCAAAAGTAAAAATCTGTAATCTGTGTGTGATTGGCACAATGTAAGAAGGAATGATTTTTTAGACAAATTTCAGAGTGTGATGAACTTATCAGTGCTAGCAGGAGGCCCAACATCAAATTTTCTTTCATTAGGGGCCAACGTTTCGAGCTGTGACACTGTGATAGCAAATAAGCATCAGATTAGATTATCACACTGTCAGTACGGCAGAATGAACAACAAAAACAAACATGCAACATGACGACGTGTTGTTCTGAATGTTTCCATCTTATGCAAATGAAAAATGTCCCTGGCATGATGAGTGTCTCGACTGCTACGTATGCTTCACCAAGGAGAAGGATAGAGGTTATGGCCTGGTAAAAAGTACTGTGACTGAATTCAGGCTACATGGCTGAACACTACTGAAGCTTGTTTTGGGAATTATGGACAATGTTGTTGAAGCCTTACTGTATATATATGTTAATATTACTTTATATTGATATTAATTCCTTTGAAATAAATGATGCTGAGGGAGTGTTTACATGACACCATTTTCAGCTGGAAAACCTTTTCACGAGTTCACACTCACAGATATTTGACTGAATAGAAAATGCGTATTTGGCGTGCTGTCCGGGGGAGAGGGCTCTGAGCTTGAGAAGACACCCTAACTTGTGTTATTCCCCTTATCAGGATAAAGAGAGATAGGGTCCGAGCACAGTGTCTAGCCCGGCTCCAGAACGCTCCCACCTCAGATTTGAATTGGTGTCTGGTTTAATAGTGTGGAGGGACGCTGAAGTCGAGAGAAACAGAGGTATGACGTGTTTGACTATTTATAAGGGTTTGCTCTTGGGCTGATTGGATAATAGAATGATTGTGTGTGTGTGATGAATTAGCCTCGTTAAAGACTGATCGTGCTCCTCCCGAAATTTGTTTATAAAACATCACTTATTGGTTTTCATTTATATGACAGCTGCATTTTGGGGGCCTAAAATGTTCAAAATCAGGTTTCAAAGTACGTTTTTTTAATTTTTTAGAAAATGATAATACTCTCATCTGTGTAAACATTACAAAAACATACCACAAACCACAAACTTTCTTAAGGTGCACGGATATGTTTGTGGAAATGCGACAAAAAAACATTCTGTGAGTCAAAATCATCTTTTTATACATGCCAAACCCATTAGAATATTAAGCAAACATGATGTTTAAAACATTTTAGTAAATTTCCTTCTGTGAATATATCAAAATATAGTTATTGATAAATAATATGCATTGCTAAGAACTTAATTTGGACAAATTTTATATATATATATATATATATATATATATATATATGTATATATATATATATATATATATATATATATATACATATATAATATATATATATATATATATATATATATATATATATATATATATATATATATATATATATATATATATATATATATATATATGGGGCAGCACGGTGGTGCAGTGGGTAGCACAATCGCCTCCCAGCTAGAAGGTCGTTGGTTTAAGCCTCAGCTGTGTCAGTTGGCGTTTCTGTGTGGAGTTTGCATGTTCTCCCCATGTTAACGTGGGTTTCCTCCAGGTGCTTCGGTTTCCCCCACAAGTCCAAACACATGCGCTGTAGGTGAATTGGGTAGGGTAAATTGTCCGTAGTGTATGAGTGTGGTGAAGGAATGTGAATGGATGTTTCCTAGTGATGTGTTGCAGCTGGAAAGGCATCCGCTGCGTTAAACATATGATGAATAAGTTGACCGTTCATTCCGCTGTGGCGACCCCAGATTATTAATGGGACTAAGCCGGAAAAAAAAAAGAATGAATGAAGGAATGTTTTAAGGGGAGTCGATGCCTCATTTAGAGGAGCCGAGCTCCCTCGTAATTTGCACCCTGGCAGTAGGTCTACATGAAGGAGTAGGGTGAAGCTGAAGGCCTGGAGATCCAACTGCATGCTTTTAGACCTGATTCATTTTCTTTTTGGCTTAGTCCCTTTATTAATCAGGGGTTGCCACAGCGGAATGAACCGCCAACTTGTCCATCATATGTTTTACGCAGCGGATGCCTTTCCAGCTGCAACCCATCTCTGGGAAAAGTAACTGAACAATGTTTACAAATACAATTAATAAATGTACAATAGTATATTTCATATAATGTATTCAATCATAGCATAATTTTTATTAGTAGAAAAATAAAGTAACTTACAATTTATTAGCAGTTGAGGTCAGATTAGGCAATCTTTCAAACAGCAGGTGGCACTGTGAAGGTCTGGAAGTGCAGGTCTGAACGTGCACTTGGGTCTCCGGGCCAGCAGCTTCATAATGTTGACATGAAGTACTAAAGTATGTACTGGCCTAACAGCAAATCATAAATTACTTATTAAAAATTAACCCTGCTGAAAAATCCAGCTTAAACCAGCCTAGGCTGGTTGGCTGGTTTTAGCGGGTTGACCAGCCTGGTTTTAGAGGGGTTTTGGCCATTTCCAGGCTGGTTTACAGCCATTTCCAGCCTGGTCTTAGCTGGTCAGGCTGGAAAATGACCAGCCAAATCCAGCTAAAACCAGCTTGACCAGTCTGGTTTAAGCTGGATATAGCTGGTTTTGGCTGGACTCCCAGCTTGGCTAGGCTGGTCAAGCTGGTTTTAGCTGGTCATCTCCCAGCCTGACCAGCTAAGACCAGGCTGGAAATGGCTGGAAACCAGCCTGGAAGTGGCCAAAACCCCTCTAAAACCAGCCTGGTCGATCAGCTAAAACCAGCCAACCAGCCTAGGCTGGTTTAAGCTGGATTTTTTAGCAGGGTAATGAAATATGTTATGTTTAAAACGGATATAAAAAGAATATAGTTGCACTGGAAGGCTATTAATTTAACCTTCAACTTTATTCACTTGTTTGGAGCATCCGCTGAGTAAAACATGACAGAGTAGCTAGTTGGCGACCCTTGATAAATCAGCGACTAAGGAAAATGAATGAATGTATTCGTGTAGTTGGGATAAAAACAAAGCTGGTATGTCACGCATCATCCACCAGGTGGCGCTCTTTCATTACTCTTAATCGTGAAACACCGGCCTAAAGAGAATCAGAACGTGCTGCCTACGCAATGGAAAAGTACCAGCGCTTGCCCTCCTTCAACTCTCCTCGCCTTGTATGGACGACAAAAGCAAACAAAAGCCTGTAAGTGCCACACGAAACTGGAGAAATCTCAGAAATGGGGAAATTAATTTCTGTGCAACTTTGTGACTTCTAGAGGAAGTGACCGAGGGGGAAAGTAGAAGGAAGTACTTTGCAATACTATGCACTGAAAGAGCTGGACTTTTTCCCTGATTTTTTATTTTTTAAAGTGAATACATGTAGGCTACAAGACTATAAATAGCACCCTGCATGATCACAAACACATTTTTGGTGTTGTTGAATCGCTAGATCACGATATTACCATTTTATGTGCATTTATTATATTTTAAACATGTTTTGTACAATAAAAGTACCACATGGTGCATCAATTAGAGATGTTTGATGCTAAAATGCATTAGAGTTGATGAAAATGGACAGTAAACTAAAATACGTGCTTAACTGTTTATTTGATTTTTTTTAAGTGACTAAAATGTAATGTTACAGGGGGACAATAGTCTTAAAATAAATTTTATTAATAAATGTAAGGCACAAAGATTCGGTAAGGTTCCATTTGTAAGCATATATAATTTTTTATATATTCCATCAGAAAGAAAAATCCACTGGGAGAACATGGAAATTCCACACAGAAACACCAACTGACCCAGCCGAGGCTGGAACCAACGACCTTCTTGCTGTGAGGCGACAGCACTACCTACTGCATCACTGCTTCGCCCCTTGGGTGAACTAAAAAGCCTTTAATCTTGGGTGGTCTGACAGTGAGTAACTTAAGTTAACTGTCGCCTCACAGCAAGTAGGTCACTGGTTCGAGCCTTGGCTGGGTCAGTTGGCATTTCTGTGTGGAGTTTGCATGTTCTCGATGCGTTAGCGTGGGTTTCCTCTGAGTGCTCCGGTTTCCCCCACAGTCCAAAGACATGCGGTACAGGTGAATTGGGTAGGCTAAATTGTCCGTGGTGAATGAGTGTGTGTGGATGTTTTCCAGAGATATGGATTCCGGCTGGAAGGGCATCGCTGTGTAAAAACCTGCTGTATAAGTTGGTGGTTCATTCCGCTGTGGCGACCCCTGATTAATAAAGGGACTAAGCCGAAAAGAAAGAAAGAAATAGTTCACCCAAAATGAACATTTACTGTTATTAAAGTACACATGAAGTCAAAACTAACCTTATTGATTTTGTTAGCTCACATTGCTAGTTTTCTGGTGAACAATTCATCTGTGCATGTCATTAAGAAAAAAAAATGCTTTTATCTAAAATTGAAATATGAAAATGCACTTCCTGTTTGTTTTATTATTCAAAAATACACAAATCTAATTTGTAAGTTCAAAACACGATTCATAAAGACACACATCCAATTTGTGAATTTAAAACACAATTCAAAAATACACAAACTCAATTCATAAATTCAAAACATGATTCAAAAATACACAAATCCAATTATTAAATTCAAAATACGATTAAAAAATACACAAATCCAATTCGTAAATTCAAAATACGATTCAAAAATACACAAATCCAATCTGTAAGTTCAAAACACGATTCAAACATACACAAATCCAATTCGTAAATTCAAAACACAATTCAAACATACACAAATCCAATTCGTAAATTTAAAACACAATTTAAACATACACAAATCCAATTCATAAATTCAGAACACGATTGAAAAATACACAAATCCAATTCTTAAATTCGAATTACGATTCAAAAATACACAAATCCAATCTGTAAGTACAAAACACGATTCAAACATACACAAATCCAATTCGTAAATTCAAAACATGATTCAAAAACACGCAAATCCAATTCGTAAATTCAAAACACGATTCAAAAACATGCAAATCCAATTCATAAATTCAATACACGGTTCAAAAATACACAAATCCAATTCGTAAATTCAAAACACGATTCAAAAATACACAAATCCAATTCGTAAATTCAAAACACGATTCAAAAACACGCAAATCCAATTCGTAAATTCAGAACATGATTTAAAAATACACAAATCCAATTCGTAAATTCAAAACACGATTCAAAAACACGCTAATCCAATTTGTAAATTTAAGACACTATTCAAAAACACGCAAATCCAATTCGTATATTCAGAACATGATTTAAAAATACACAAATACAATTTGTAAATTCAAAACACGATTCAAAAACACACAAATCCATTTCGTAAATTTAAAACACGATTCAAAAACACGCAAATCTAATTCGTAAATTCAGAACATGATTTAAAAATACACAAATCCATTTTGTAAATTTAAAACACGATTTAAACATTCACAAATCCAATTCGTAAATTTAAAACACAATTTAAACATACACAAATCCAATTCATAAATTCAGAACACGATTGAAAAATACACAAATCCAATTCTTAAATTCGAATTACGATTCAAAAATACACAAATCCAATCTGTAAGTACAAAACACGATTCAAACATACACAAATCCAATTCGTAAATTCAAAACATGATTCAAAAACACGCAAATCCAATTCGTAAATTCAAAACACGATTCAAAAACATGCAAATCCAATTCATAAATTCAATACACGGTTCAAAAATACACAAATCCAATTCGTAAATTCAAAACACGATTCAAAAATACACAAATCCAATTCGTAAATTCAAAACACGATTCAAAAACACGCAAATCCAATTCGTAAATTCAGAACATGATTTAAAAATACACAAATCCAATTCGTAAATTCAAAACACGATTCAAAAACACGCTAATCCAATTTGTAAATTTAAGACACTATTCAAAAACACGCAAATCCAATTCGTATATTCAGAACATGATTTAAAAATACACAAATACAATTTGTAAATTCAAAACACGATTCAAAAACACACAAATCCATTTCGTAAATTTAAAACACGATTCAAAAACACGCAAATCTAATTCGTAAATTCAGAACATGATTTAAAAATACACAAATCCATTTTGTAAATTTAAAACACGATTTAAACATTCACAAATCCAATTCGTAAATTTAAAACACAATTTAAACATACACAAATCCAATTCGTAAATTCAAAACACGATTCAAAAACACACAAACCCAATTCATAAATTCAGAACAAGATTCAAAAACAAGCAAATCTAATTCGTAAATTCAAAACATGATTCAAAAATACACAAACCCAATTCGTAAATTCAGAACATGATTTAAAAATACACAAATCCATTTCGTAAATTTAAAACATGATTTAAACATTCACAAATCCAATTAGTAAATTTAAAACACGATTTAAACATACACAAGTTCAATTCGTAAATTCAAAACATGATTTAAACATACACACATCCAATTCGTAAATTTAAAACACGATTTTAAACATACACAAATCCAATTCGTAAATTTAAAACACGTTTTAAACATACACAAGTCCAATTCGTAAATTCAATACACGATTTAAACATACACAAATCTAATTCGTAAATTCAAAACACAATTCAAACATACACAAATCCAATTCGTAAATTTAAAACAGGATTTAAACATACACAAATCCAATTCGTAAATTCAAAACACGATTTAAACATATACAAATCCAGTTTGTAAATTTAAAACACGATTTAAACATACACAAGTCCAATTCGAAAATTCAAAACCTATTTAAAAATACACAAATCCAATTTGTAAATTCAAAACAAGATTCAAAAACACACAAACCCAATTCATAAATTCAGAACACGATTCAAAAACAAGCAAATCTAATTCGTAAATTAAAAACACGATTCAAAAATACACAAACCCAATTCGTAAATTCAGAACATGATTTAAAAATACACAAATCCATTTCATAAATTTAAAACACGACTTAAACATTCACAAATCCAATTCGTAAATTTAAAACAGGATTTAAACATACACAAGTTCAATTCGTAAATTCAAAACACGATTTAAACATACACACATCCAATTCGTAAATTTAAAACACGATTTAAACATACAAAAGTCCAATTCGTAAATTCAATACACGATTTAAACATACACAAATCCAATTCGTAAATTTAAAACACGATTTAAACATACACAAGTCCAATTCGGAAATTCAAAACCTATTTAAAAATACACAAATCCAATTTGTAAATTCAAAACACGATTCAAAAACACACAAACCCAATTCATAAATTCAGAACACGATTCAAAAACAAGCAAATCTAATTCGTAAATTAAAAATACGATTCAAAAATACACAAACCCAATTCGTAAATTCAGAACATGATTTAAAAATACACAAATCCATTTCATAAATTTAAAACACGACTTAAACATTCACAAATCCAATTCGTAAATTTAAAACAGGATTTAAACATACACAAGTTCAATTCGTAAATTCAAAACACGATTTAAACATACACACATCCAATTCGTAAATTCAATACACGATTTAAACATACACAAATCCAATTCGTAAATTTAAAACACGATATAAACATACACAAGTCCAATTCGTAAATTCAATACACGATTTAAACATACACAAATCTAATTTGTAAATTCAAAACATGATTTAAAAACACACAAATCTAATTCGTAAATTCAAATTATGGTTTAAAAACACCCAAATCCAATTAATTTGGCGAAAAAAATATTTATTATTTTTACTTGCGACTTCACAAATTGTATTTTGTAAACATTAATTGTGCCTTGCATGTATAAATTGTATTTTGCAAATGTATTATTTTTGAGACGGATCTAGCTCCATAGAACCTGGCCTCCACACACACATGCAAAAAAAAAAAAAAAAAAACAGTCAAAACTTCTGGTGGTTCTCATGAAGGACATATAACACCAACCCACACATTTGGCTCCAGCTGACACACACACACACACACACACATACATATTCTTTTGTCAAAGCAAACGCACAATAGTGCATTGTATTTGAGAAATTTTTCACAAGAAGAGCACAAACAGTAGAACCCTCCAGGGATCCGGTCTGGTTACCGTCTTTATGTTGCTTTAAATATTGCCTGACGTACATTAGCATTTTAGCTGAGATGACGCAGCGCTATGACATCAAACTGTCTGAGGGAATCACCACTAACCCAACATTTACAGTACTACAGTACATTAAAAATCACCACTGTACAATCAAACCGTCTGGAGACTGTAATGTCTGGACGTCTGATCTCAATCCACACAGCGTGAATCAGTCCAGTTTTAGCAGATTTTCCTTGAACTCTTTACTGTAAGTCTTAGTGTATTATCATCAGGGAACTTGAACTAACAATGAACCCCTTTTTTGACAAACTAATAGTGATTCAAAGGGGGTTTTACATTTATTTTTGCTTTTAGAATTGCACCAGTACCTTTAGATGTTGAATAGTTATGAAGTTAACCCTTAAGTAAGTTTCTTTATTCACATTCTTTAGTAGTTTAAAATAACATGTAAGTCTATATCATTCTCAAAATCTGTCGTAAGGGTCCATTTTTGGAAATTGAAACTTATACATCATCTGAAAGCTGAATAGATAAGCTTTCGGTTCGCTAGATAGGAGAATATTTGGCAGAGATTCAACTATTTGAAATATTTTAATCAGAGGGTTCAAAAAGAAATTCAAAATATTGTTGTTAAAGCTGTCTTAGCATTACTATTCATTCATTTTGTGTTCCTTCAACTTAGTTAAGACAAAGCCGTATTTACAGTTTTTTGTGCACAAAAGTGTTCTTGGAGCCTCGCATGATTACAGTTGGATTCTAAGGGCCCACACTGTCTTGGGGCCATATAGACTGTAAAAGATATAGACGTAGTATCCGTGACATCACCCATAGGTTTCTGAAAAGTGCAAATAAAGCTACAAGTAGGCGTGGCTAATAGTCACCATTTTATTTGTGCGTCATTGCACTGACCAGGTGACCAAATAATAAAGGAGAAGTGTCAGTGAAGGTAGACGCCTGCTATTATTGTGTTTAGACGGGCTTTTCTTTGGGAGAAACGCTTAATACTTTATTATCTGCGACTCGTTTGTGTTCTGACCACATGTGCTTGGTTGTATATTATATAGATAAAATGTTTAGACTTTTAAAAACACAGTTGTAATACATCAAGCCACTAAACATTGTTCTTATGACGTTTTTCTACAGAAGGAAAACACAAATTACTTCCAAACACTTCAGATATGTGTTAGGCCGTACTCACACTAGGTACCGTTGCCTCGAACCGGGCCAAAGCCCGCTTGTCCCCCCTCCCGTCTTCCCAGACGGCCCGCGCTCACACCACAAATGGGCCTCGGCACGCTTACGTCATCGCTGCTGCGCTATTCAGTGAGAAGCGCTCCCTCACTCAGCAGCACAGTGGAGATTTCTCTTGTTATATCGTTTCAGTCGTTTGATATGCCGTCAAATATTTCGCCAAACAGTCCTTAGGGATGCGGTGACACGCAGTCAGATATTTCGCAGAACAGATCCGCCACTTTTGGCGCTCATAAACAATCATAAAGCTCTCGTGCTGCCGGAATGACGAGGTCTGCTGAAGTCGTGCAGCTGTCGTGCTGTGAGGAGTTCTCGTCTTTAATAAACTACGGCAGTTTGCGTTCACTGAACAGTAAGATTGAATAATAAATCCATTTGAAACAGCCCCTTAAAACTCACGTCTCGCTTTCAGTTTTGGGCTTTGGCGCGTTTTGCACTTACACACAAAGCCCAAGTGAACCGCGCTCAGGCACACCTCTTCCAACCGGGTCAGGGCCGGCCAAGTGAACCGCGCTTGAGCCTGATTCATCGCACTCACACTTCTCAAACGATCCGGGAAACGGGCCCGGGCACGGTACGGATGGCATAGTGTGAGTAGTCCCTTAGTCAATGCAAGACTATTGATGAACTCCAGCATAACACTGTATGACAACGCTTCAGATGACTGTTCTAGAGCCTACAGCTAATCAATCTGTCACATTCTGGAGGGCATTACATCTCTAAAGAACATTATAAATGATAAATGATCTTAAATAAAACAAATATATATAGAGAGATGGTATATAAGTATATATATATTCATTTACCTGGGAAATGGAGGCCACTTGAATTGTTTGTGAGCACAATTAAGTGCACACAGCATCCCATATCGTCTGATAATTGTAGGAAATAAGTCAAAAAGGTGACTGACTGTGTAAAGAAACATAAAACAACACAAAAATACGATATATATATATATGCCAAGCTGAGGTGTATATATGAATCAGCTGAGGTGACATGACGCGACCAGCAAGACAAGTCAAGTGGCCACGCCCTTAATTATGCAGACTTAATAAAACTTAATATAAAGGAAACGGGTGAGTTATTAAAAAATCAACACAATCTCACGGCAATTCGTAACTTTTTGATTTAGTGGCTAATTCGTTTGAATTCGTACAATTTAGTACGATTTGCTTATCGCCCAATGACGGTTGGGGTTAGGGGTGGGGTTAGGTGCCACGCCTCCTTTTTTAAATTGTACATTTTCATACGACTGAACTCGTACGAATTCGTACAAATTAGCCACTAAACTGGCAAAACGTAAAGTACTTACGTTTCCTCGTGTGATCAGGCTGAAAAAATTTTGTCATGAAGAGTAATATTGTCTATATGAACCAAAACAATCCTTTGTACCAGTCTGTAAACATGTTTTTTTTAGCTGTAAAATTGGCCAATTTAGCAAAGCACTCAGTGAACGTCTGGACTTCCTGGAGCCAGCCCCCAAAGGCGAGTCGATGAATTGCAGTTTCAGATACTTCCATATTGGCTTCATGAGGGAGAGCAGGAGGTTGCTGCTTGCTTGGGGCCCCCAGAATTACTATTAGGGGGCCTAATTAAGCTACCCCCAACCCCCCACCCCCAACCTGTGGTGCCCCTGTGGTCAATATAACGCTTGCATGTGTAACAGTTAAAAAGAATAACAGCAATAACTATTTATTGGGATAAACCACATAAAATTAGAAGTACATGATGGAAGGATGATTTGGTGCCCCTGGCGGTTAAAACTTTGCAGACACTTACTTTAGTTTGGCCTTGTCCAGCTACCGTAGTTCAGCAGAATGACATGAGGATGAGTAAATAAAGTCAGCATGAACCGTTGGATGTAACCACTTTTTTTTTCGGATTGTGACGCAGTTCATAGATAAACTGAATATTAAATAAGAAAACAGTGGGCGTGGCTTGTTTTTTTTCTACTGCGAGCTGATTGGATGTAGTAAAGTAGGCATTTTATTTAGAAAGATGGGGAAAAGGGTTTGGGGAGAGTTATTACAACCTAACAGACTCCTCCTCCTCACCATTTCTGTTGAAGGGGCGTGGTTAAGAATGTTAGCCTTGCCCAATATCTCAGACAGACCTAATCTGAGAATTTAACTGAAAACAAACAGGAAGTGCATTTTCAGATTTCAATTAAAGATTACAATAGCAAACCATTTTTTTTTTTTGAACAACATGCACAGATGAATTGTTCACAACAAAACTAGCAATTTGACCAAACAAGATCAATATGGTTAGTTTTGATTTCATGTGTACTTTAATAACAGTAAATGACTGTGTAAAGAAACATAAAACAACACAAAAATACGATATATATATGCCAAGCTGAGGTGTATATATGAATCAGCTGAGGTGACGTGACGCGACCAGCGAGACAAGTGGCCACGCCCTTAATTATGCAGACATAATAAAACTTAATATAAGGGAAACGGGTGAGTTATTAAAAAATCAACACAATCTCATGGCAATTCGTAACTTTTGGATTTAGTGGCTAGTTCGTATGAATTCGTACAATCTAATTCGTACAATTTAGTACGATTTGCTTATCGCCCAATGACGGTTAGGGTTAGGGGTGGGGTTTGGGGAGAGTTATTACAACCTAACAGACTCCTCCTCCTCACCATTTCTGTTGAAGGGGCGTGGTTAAGTATGTTAGCCTTGCCCAATATCTCAGACAGACCTAATCTGAGAATTTAACTGAAAACAAACAGGAAGTGCATTTTCAGATTTCAATTAAAGATTACAATAGCAAACCTTTTTTTTTTTGAACAACATGCACAGATGAATTGTTCACAACAAAACTAGCAATTTGACCAAACAAGATCAATATGGTTAGTTTTGATTTCATGTGTACTTTAATCCTTTACAGAAATCTCAGAGCAGAAAATGAGAATCTGCTGAGTAAGTGGGCGATTCTTCAGTTCTGCTCTACTGAGCAACAGGGTCAACGAATTGCCTTCGTGTGAAGCGATGAAAGGGCCACACAAAACAAACTTCCTCCCACTGGTGATTCCTCCGCCGTTTCCGTCACATAAAAGAGTCGCTCTTGTGTCTCAGAGGTCAGTATAATCTACCACAAACAACGCAGAGTTACTCAGCCGCTCTCCCACATCCAGTGTGTTTTCCTGATGAGTAATCAGAGCTTTCCTTTCTGATGCAACACCGTGCCAAAAACACTCTCTAGTAAACACTACTACACTCATGACACGCGTTTGACCAGTAATTCAGGATTCAATATCCATTCAAGCTAAAGTTAGGATTGAATAAACCTTGAAAATATTGTTGTTTATTGCAATAACAACAGGCAATTACAATGAAAATACAACAGATAAAAGTACAATACAGAAATGACTCTTTTTGGAACAAGAGAGACATGACAGTTTTTAAGTATGGTATAGCAGAAAGAAAGAAAGAAAGAAAGAAAGAAAGAAAGAAAGAGAAAGAAAGAAAGAAAGAAAGAAAGAAAGAAAGAGAAAGAAAGAATAAAAGAAAGAAAGAAAAAGAAAGAAAGAAAGAATAAAAGAAAAAGAAAGAGAAAGAGAAAGAATAAATGAAAAAAAGAAAGAATAAAAGAAAGAAACAAAAAAAGAAACAAAAAAATACAAGAAAAGAAATACAACCCCAAATTTAGAAAAACTTGGTACAGTGTGGAAAATGCAAATAAAAATGAAAGTAGGGATTTCTAAATTTACTTTGACCTGTATTTCATTGCAAACAATAAGAACAAACATTATTTAATTTAATGTGTTCCTCTTGATTAGATTTTTTCCAAAATAAACATTTATTTAAAAAAAAAAGTTGGAACAGTAAAGCATTTACCACATTGATTTGCTGCTATTTTTTCACAACTCTTAAAAGACGTTTAGGGACTGAAGACACCAAGTGATGAAGTGTTTCAGGTGTCATTTTGTCCCATTCTTCCTGCAAACAAGTCTTAAAGTTGGCAAAAGTATGGGGTTTTCATTGTAGCATTTTGTGCTTCAAAATGCGCCCCACATTCTCTATTGGAAAGAGGTCAGGACGGCAGGCAGGCCAGTCAAGTACAAGTTTACACTGTGTGATAGTTCCTCCCAGATGCCTCCGACCCCAGAGAAGTTGACAGTGCTTCAGGACACTGTTAACATTGGGCTTCCTTTTGGCTCTATATTTATTTGCATTTTTCATACTATTCCAACTTTTTCTGATTTGGGGTTGTAAAATTTTAAAAGAAAAGCGAGGGCACATGAAAAAAAAAAACGAATGCAGAATATTTAATAAAGCACGTTACGAAGTTTTAACTACTTTCTTGTTATGAGATTCTGAAATGGTATTTTTAAGCTATATTAAGTTTAAGTTAAGATACTAAATTTGGTTTATGTTTAGCATATTTACACTTATGTATCAAAAAAAAAACTTTACAGTAAATCAGTGTTTCTCATCCATGATCCTGGAGTACCACTAACAACACGTTTTGGATGTCTCCTTTGTCTTTCGGTCTCAGCTAATGAGCTGATGATCTGAATCAGGTGTGACATTTGTGCTGCCCATTACATTACAAACCACAGGAGAGGGCAAATTCTTCAGCAGGATAGCGCTCAGCCTCAACATCAAAGTTAGCTAAGAAGGTCAAAGTGCTCCAGGATTGGTCAACCCAATCACCAGACATGAACATTATTGAGCATGTCTGGGGTAAGATGGAGGCATTGAAGATAAATCCAAAGAATCTTGATGAACTCTGGCATTCCTCCAAGAACGCTTTCTTTGCCATTCCACATGACTATTAATATGTGATTTGAGACATTGCAGAGATGTGTGGATGCAGTCATCCAAGCTCATGGGAGACTGTCATGTTCACCAGCGAACAACCACCAGATGTCGCTGGTAAACATTCACTCACAAACATTCACACTCATTGAACTACATATCTGCCATGTTATTGACTACAACACCCAGTCATGCCACACACACACACATCCGGTTCCAGATCAACACTGATTGCACTCTCACAGCTGAAGCCACTCACACAATGATTGTTTGGACTATTTATACCCCCTTTGTTCCACACACATGTTGCCGAGTCTTGTTCACTGTAAAGTAGCATCACAACGCGGTTTCCTTGTCTTGTTTTCCTGTGTTTTGAACCTAGCCTTGTTTATTTAGTTATCCTTGTCTGCCGCCTGCCTTTCGACCTCTTGATTTTTAAACTGACTATGATTCTGGATTGTCCTCACATACCTGTTTGCTCCCGTATTGACCACTGCTTGCCTGACTGTGAATAAACCTGCATATTGGATCCTACCTTCTGTTGTGGTGTTACTCCCCGGCGTTACACAGACACAATATTCATTCTTTTTCCACTGCACCATGACTTAATATTCTATACTGGATATTATTTCTGTTAAGTGACAAGACTTTTGTCTAAGCAAAGTCAGACCTTACTGTCCTAATGAAATCAATTAAAAATCAACTAATGGTCATATTTTATTGTGGTAAAATAAGCGTAATCTAGAGACCTTTGCCTTTCATATAAGACACATCTGATACCAAATGGTGAACTAGAAGTTATAGAAGTTATTTGTTCCTAAAACTTGAATTGGCGACAAGACTTTTGTCAGGTAGTGTAGATTCAACAGGAAATTGTTAACAGTGTATAGGGTGATAATGATTAATATGAATCATATCTTCAATTGTCATTCAAAGATGAGTGAAAGTGTAATATGTTTAAAGGCACACTGTAAAAAGCAACCCAGGCTCACTCTGAAAACATACTGCTATATACATTTCTGGAGAGCGCCAAATATGTCCCAGGAGCTACATTTTTTGCAGTTATTATTTTTGCAAATCTGCACTTGTGCGCTTTTTGGGATCTCATATTTCTCTCAAGCGTGCCATTCGCACCTGCTGTTCTCATGTAAACGACTGACTGACTTATCGACTGATTTCCCACCCTTTCTTCTTTACTGAACCCAACCAACAGTTTTAAAAAGCAATCCAGAAAACGAAAAGCCCTTGTGGAAGCCTAATTTTTACCACATTCTTATCCTGTTATTTACTTATTTTTATTTTTTGGTTTCTGTTTTTGTCTTACTCGATTTCTGGAATTGTTCTTCACCTGACTTGAACCCCGTTGTTGTGGTTAACTCTGCTCTGCATCTCAAATCCGCCGAAATACATGGTTAGACCCTGGTCAAACTGGTTACAGCGGAAAAGCCGTCCATACCAAGGTAAGCGGTGAGCTGATAAGCACGAAAAGGAACGGCGTCAAACCACACTTTAGAGGTCATTTTAAAGACAAGATGCAGCCATACGTACTTCTGGATACATAATTTGCGATCTTCAGAAATGTACATAGGGCTACATTTTCAGAATGAGACTGTTGGTAAATAATATCCATAGTAAATATCCGTAGAAGTTTTAACTGCTTTCTAGTCATGAGACCAGCATTTTACATATCTTGTAGGTCAAGATTTTATTTAATATTTTCACGTATTTATCTATGCAAAATAAGCTTCAATTATAAGCATAAATAAATGGGGAAAATAATATCATATGCTAATATATTACTATATATTTTTTTAAATCTGTTATTAGTGTTATTAAAAATATGGCTTATTTAAATATTTAGACTGAATGTTACTGTATGATTGTATTGTTGTTTGTTAATTATTAATAAATAATATAATTATTGTCTTTCCAGGTTAAAATACACAGTGTGCTGCACATATTTTATGACATAATTAGCAGTCATTCTGGCACTTTTTAATGCTCCAAAAAACAGAAACTGACTGTTCACTCAAGATTGTGACGCAGTCCGTCATTCAGTTTTGTGTACAAACAGGCATTGTGATGACGAACTTTGTGACAAACGTTGTCCCTCAGGTGTAATTTTAAGGACGTGAACTTTCATGGTAAAACTCCCTCATTTGTTTCTGTTTAAACTCTTGGATGTGAAAAACCTACTGTCCATTATATCGTTAGGAAAATTGTTCCTCCGGCAAAATTACCCTAATTGAATAATCAGTGAATTAGACTGCAAATAATGCAAAATATAACCGCTTACTGTTTCCACCCACAAAGCAGTTATGTAAATGTCATTTAGATCATTTGTGAATAATGTAGATTCTGCCAGTGGCGTGGAGATGGGTCAAGGATCACAACAGGTCAAGTGTGTGGCTTTTTCCTGCATTCATTCATACATTCATTACATTGTTTTTTATATATATATTCTGTATATATTCATGTATACAAGCTGGATTCAATTAAGTACAAATGCATTTGTATGGTTCTTTTTTATGATATTTATTGTTTCAAAGCAGCTTTAGAAAAGGTTATTGCATTACAATTAAAATCAGAAACAGTTCATGTGTTGTGTTTAGGTGGACACTGCAACAATGAAATGTATACAGCGGGGAAAATATTGAACATGTCACCATTTTTCTCAGAAAACATTTTTGTAAAGGTGCTGTTGACTTGAAATTTTCACTGGATGTTGATAGCAACCAAACAAATCCATACATGACCCCCCCCCCCAAAAAAATGAATTAGTTTACTAATGAAGTTCTTTGTAATAAAATAATATGACACAGGAGAAAAGTATTGAACACATGAAGAAAGGGAGGCGTAGAAAGGCAGCGAAAGCCCAGACAGCAGATGAAATCTCTCAGTTGTTCTTCAGCAATCCTCTGTCCTTCCTCATTGTAAATGAATATCACCTGCTTAGGTCCAACATTTACATTTGCAGGATGATGAAGATGAAACCAGGGTGGACATTTCAGCAAGACAAAGATCCAAAACACAGTCAAGGAAACTCTCAAATGCTTTCAGAGAAAGAAAGACAAGCTGTAGAATTTAAATTTTGACCCTACCCCTTCTGCTGAATGTCGAGCAGAAATCGAGACTCATCAGAGCAGGCAACGTTTTTTCAATCTTCTATTGTCCAGTTTTGGTGAGCCTGTGTGAACTGTAGCCTCAGTTTCATGTTTTTAGCTTACAGGAGTGGCACCTGGTGTGGTCTGCTGCTGCTGTAGTCCATCTGCCTCAGGGTTTGATCTGTTGTGTACAAAATGGGTCTAGAAAGTCTACAAAAGTGGGACCTTATATTCATAGAATTTTAGAATTATAAAAATATATTTACTCACAGAATTTTAGAATCACCTTAGAGTCATATAATTAGACTTTTAGAATCATAGAATTTTACAAACTTTTATTCATAGTATCTTGGAAATAACGGGATCTTAGATTCATAGAATCAAACAACTGTAGACTCACACAATCAAAAACATTAGAATCAAAAAATAAAATCTCAGAATCTTAATCTATTCAATGTTAGTATCACAGAATCTTATAATCATGGATTCTTACGATCACTGAATTTTTGAGAGTCCTGGAATCATTAGCCCCTTTCACACAGTGATACTGGTAAATATCCGAGAGAGGTTTGGATGCAGACCTGGTGTAGTGCAATCTGAGCTGCATCCAATGCTTTTAAATGGGCTCACCTAACCCCACACCTAACCCTACCTCACACAGTGACGTCACTCACTCCATTGAGTGCATGGTGTCTGACATTGCATCGCTAAGTGATGCAATTTCAACTTGCATCCTAAAGGCTGCATCCAGATACTATTGAAATATCCTGAAAATTGCGGAACGACTTTACCTGTAAATTCAAAAAAGACCATTCACACATCCGTTCCAAAATACCGGTAAATTCTGACATCGTTAACCAGAAATAAGAAAAACATCCCCTCTAAACTGCTGCACATGTATTTGTAAACATAGAAGGGGTCAGGCTTTTGTTGATGATTTCACTTTTATCTAAAGCTTTAGCAGTCATGCAGCTGCTTTATCCCAGAGATATCCAATGGCAGAAGTGCGAACCCGTTTACACATTTGACTACATTACAAATTCTGTGGATGGATCAGTCTTGTGAACAACTTTGATAAAAACATGGAGGAACATATTTACATGTCGAGATGTATATAATATGCACTGACTGGAGCACTGCTTTACTTCACGTGCTCATGCGTCAAGCAACTGAAGCAAGGTAAACAAACAGCAATTTATCAAAAGCGTTTTATTGATTTTTTTTTACAGTTGACATTAAGAAGGAACATGGAAACATTTTCTGACTAACATCTAGCAGCTAAATGTGTCTGGAAAAATATTCTAAAGCTTTTATTTTCATAAAAAAAGCATCTGAATATTTTGATTAGCTTGAGTAGACATCTCACGTCTGAGCTTTCTAGACATGAACGCGTTCTTTCCGGCAATTTCACTTCACACAGCGCAGCATTTGCAAATGGGCTATATGCACAGCTAGAGTTTTAAAGCCAACGATAAACATCCGGTGAAAGCTTAATGTGACTATTTCCAATTTCACAAGGTTGTTTTTTACAGCATCGATGCTGTTATTACAATACATGCAGTTAAATAGACTTAAGCTTTCATTCAATTGTTCAACCACGAGATGAAAGACTGTCAGTAGCAACAGGCTAGCACAGAAATTCCATTGAAAATACTGGGGTAACATAAACTGTCATATTTTAAAGACATGGCGGGGGGAAATGGAATTTAATGCAGTGTGATTGTCCAATCTGAGACCCACTTTAAAAAAAATCTGAGGTACTGGAAATAAACCGTAAAATAACAGCCGTTAAAGGACAGAAATTTGCTGTAAAATAACAGATATTAAACTACAGAAATGTCCTTAAATTAAAATCGCTGGACAATTTCTGTAATTCAACCTCAGATATTTTACAGTAAATTTCTGTAATTTAACGGCCGTTATTTAACTTTTTTTTCCCAGCACCCCAGCTGCCGGAATAACATGTAAAATTACAGATTTATTTTTACAGTGCACTTTAAATCGTATATCTAACAGGCAGTGAAGATCGCTGATTTTGTAAGAAATCAGAACTTAAACATGAAAATTTTGTAATGGAAAGACCAGAAGCTCTTGAGCTGCCTGACTATAAATTAAAAGTCCGTGTGCATATAGCCTATTATGGGTAATGGTACAACTTTTCTTTCTGGAAAATTTACCAGTATTTTCGAAAAGAACCTGTTCACACAAACAGACCTTTCCAGAAAAATGCCAGTAATTTTACGGAAAGAAAGGTCTGTGTGTGTGAAAGGAGCTATAATCTTTGATTCATATAATATGACCATCAAAGAATCTTAGAATCATAAAATAACATACTTTTTAAATAATAATAAAATCACAGAATCTAAGAACCTTGACATTGTAATCTTTACATTCCACAAAAGGCTCTTTATTTAAAAAAATAATCCTAGCAAAAATGGTTGTCCTATAGCAGGGGTGTCCAAACTCTGTTCTGGGGGGCCCCATAGCATACCTAGAAAGAGCTTGATTAACTGGTTCAGGTGTGTTTAATTGGGGTTGGAACTAAAATATGCAGAACACCGGCCCTCCAGGACTGAGTTTGGCAGCCTGATCTCACGAGGAAAGTATTTTACGTTTTGTCAGTTTAGTGGTTGATTCAGTCGTACAAAAATGTACAATTTTAAAAAGGAGGCGTGGCACCCAACCCCACCCCTAACCCCAACCATCACTGGGGGATGAGCAAATCGTACTAAATTGTATGAATTAAATCATACGAATTCAATTAGCCACTAAATCAAAAAGTTACGAATTGCCAGGAGATTGTGTTGATTTTGCGTTGATTTTTGTCCGATAGCATCACTGAGGAGAAACAAAAACGCTTTTCAAATCTTTGCTTTTAACAGTTTAGAGCACTAACTTAAATATTTCCCTAATCTTATCCAAACTGTGCATATCATGATTTATTCTATTCCAGTTTACTGTCTGAAAATAGCTTTAGAACCCAGACCAGCATTTATTATAAGAAAAATACAGATTGTGCACGTACAGACTTTTCCATCTGCACGTGACACCGCAGTTGTACAGAGACCCTGATGTTGCTGTATTTTTATTCCACATCATTGCATAAGGAAAGGCAAACATGAAAAAACAGACATGATGCGACAGTGGAATGAGGAGGCGGAGCTTAAACCAACAGATGATGGACTGATTGAAGCCCTATTGGACAGGTAGCAGACAGGTGGACACCAGCAGTCAATCGCACATCAGATATCCACATCAAAACGACCATATTCAAGGAAAACACCAACACTCTAGAAGAATCCAGCAAGTTGACATCACGTCTGATTTTGAAGGTAATAACCCGTGTTTTCTTTCTCATCTGCTTGTTTTTTGGTCTGATCTTCTTGATTGTTGATGTCTCGTGTTTCTCTTTATCTCACTAACTTATGCATGCAAGATAAAGGCCCGTATTTCACTGGTATACAATCAGGCATCTGACTTTGATGTTAAAATAAGAAGCAAAAACATGTTTTGTCTGTATTTTCAGATCGTGTCTCTATATGCAGTTTTATACTACTGTTTCTGTGTAGCACAAGCACATTTGCATGGTGAGGTTTGCATAACTGACCTCAGAGCTGTGTGCAAACAAACATCATTCTCAGCAGTGTCTCTATAGATAAGACACAGTGATGCTTTCATATATATATATATATATATATATATATATATATATATATATATATATATATATATATATATATATATACACTTTCCGGATGCATATATATATATATATATATATATATATATATATATATATATATATATATATATATATAAATATACATATGCATCCAGAATGTATATCGCTTCACTTTTTTTTCCTTTTTTTGATGTTTAAGCCTTATTCCAAAATGTATTAAATTCATTTTTTTTCCTCAAAATTTTACACACAATTCCTCATAATGACAATGTAAAAAAGAGTTTTTGAAATTGTTGCAAATTTATAAAAAATAAAAAAGCTGGAAAATCACATGTACATCAGTATTCACAGCCTTTGCTTAATACATTGTTGATGCACCTTTTGCAGCGATTACAGCCTCAAGCCTTTTTGAATATGATGCCACAAGCTTGGCACACCTGTCTTCAGGAATTTTTGCCCATTCCTCTTTGCAGTACCTCTCAAGCTCTATCAGGTTAGATGGGAAGCGACACTGTACAGCCATTTTCAGATCTCTCCAGAGATGTTCAATTATATTTGGGTCTGGGCTCTGGCTGGGCCACTCAAGGACATTCACAAAGTTCTTGTGAAGCCACTCTATTTATATTTTGGTGGTGTGCTTAGGGTCATTGTTCTGCTGGAAGATGAACCATCCCCCCGAGTCTGAGGTCAGGAGCACTCTGAAGCAAGTTTTCATTCAGGATGTCTCTGTACATTGCTGCATTCATCTTTCCCTCTATCCTGACTAGTCTTCCAGTTTCTGCTGCCGAAAAACATCCCCACAGCATGATGCTGCCGCCACCATGCTTCACTGTAGAGATGGTATTAGCCAAGCAGATGGTATCTGCTTTCTCCAAACGTAACGCCTGGCATTCACTCCAAAGAGTTCAATTTTAGTCTCATGGGACCAGAGAATTTAGTTTCTTATGGTCTAAGAGTCCTTCAGATGCCTTTTGACATATTCCAGGTGGGGAGTGGCTTCCGTCTGCCCACTTAACCATACAGGCCTGATTGGTGGATTGCTGCACAGATGGTTGTCCTTCTGTAAAGTTCTTCATCCTTCACAGAAGAACGCTGCAGCTCAGACCGAGTGACCATCAGGTTATTGATCACCTCCCTGACTAAAGCCCTTCTCCCCGATCACTCAGATTAGATGGCTGGCCTGAAAACCATGAACTACTTCCTCTCTGTCTAATTCTTGCAATATTTTTGAGATGGTGGTATTTGGATTTAGTTGCTGCTTTGACATGACTATTGAAGCTCAGATCTGACTCCAGAATCACATCAAGATTCTTGACCTTTTTGTTGTTGTTGTTGTTTGACCTTTAGAGCCAAGATACACATTCACATTGAGAACCTCATCTTTGTTCTCAAACGCAATGACTTCAGTTTTCTCTTTGGTTAACTGAAGAAAGTTTTGGCACATCCAGCTGTTATACATCTGCTTCTGATTTGTGCATTGTAATGTTGTAATGCAATACCCCCAGCGTACAGTCAGTTATGCAAAGTCATAAACTCATCACCTCTTTTATTTCTCTGCCAAAGCATGTTGAAAACGAGGAAGTAAGTTCAAGATGATGAGCGTATAGGAAAATATATATCAGTGCGCTGTGTTGAAAACATTAGTAGGAAGTGTGTGTGGACTTCAGCACGTATGCGTCTTGAGCAATTGGAAACCCGATTGTTAAATATTCTGATGAAAATTTGCTCATGTAAAAGATGCCACCTTGATGACGCTGTTGTTAGGTGATTTTAAGAGCATTGCTCAAAAGGTTTCAAAGTTTCAAAAAAGTATTTGAACACACCCACATGAAAAAAATACTATAGTATTTTATGAGGAGCCATGCTATAGTTCAGTACTTGAGTTAATTTGTATTGAAAATTTGATAGTAATTCAACAACTATAGTAGTATTTCCAAATATACTTTTCTACAGCTAAAATTTGTACAATTAAAATTCTTGCTGCCTCATTTTTTTAGTTGAATCAACTTAACTCTTCTAGTCCTCTCTACTTACATCAGTCAAACTGAAAGAAATAAGGTTTTAAACTTTTTATAGCCTAAAAAACTTAGTTGAAACCTGATTAACTTAAAGTGCCATGAAACCCCCTCGTTTCTGCAGGGTGTTTTCACACCTCTACTTTGGAAAAGTGGGCGTGTCCAGCTCTGTTTAGGCGGGAGTGTCGGAGGAACTAAAGTGGGATGGTGTGGGAGTGTCTATTTGGGCATGCGCGAGTTTCAGAGTCAAAACACACACACACACACACACACACACACGGGAGAAAGTGACTGTGTTTACATGGACATCTGTAGTCGAATTATTTGCCAAATTATAAAATGGTGGACTTTAACTGCAGTTTGGCACTTTCATTCAGGGAATTCATTCATGCCCCTCGCGACAAACGAGATATTTGATTCGAGGAACTGCTCTAAGCGTGTATTTTTCATGCAATGTTTGATACCGCACGGCGAATGAGAGAAAAAACCCTCCGCATTTCCCGGAAACTTAGATGCACACAGCAGGTAGTGTCAGAAAGCCGCGTGTGTTATTCCGGTCACAAAATGCGGTAAAAACCCTAAACGAGGTTAAAGATTGGTTGTGGTGCTAACATGTTTACACTCAGTGCAATAGTTAACTTAGTTCGTTACGAACAAACTGAATAAACAAAGAGCACTGGTCACTCACTTACCAAATCTGTAGGGAAAGGACAATCACCAGCAACTAGAGCCGCGTCTTTATGAAGAGAAGACTACAAGCGAATCCGGATCTCAGCATTTGCAGATGAGAACAGCTCTCAGGTAAACAATAATCCTCCTTAGACACGTAAGTTATTGTTGTTGAGCGTCGCGTACACTGTTAATCCACACGTGATCCAGCTGCGCTCTCACAGAGAGAAAATGAAAACAAAACGTCACTGCAGCAAACTATAAAAGCAACACTTCATGCTTGTTTTGCCAACACAACGTGGCGTCTCTGTCATCTAAACACTATGACAGTAATGAATATTAATAAAGTTGCACAATAGAGCGCGCTGATTGGTTTGAACCAAGCCTTACTCATGCATTAATGCATCACACTGTAAGACGTAATAAGACACACTCTGGCACAGACTCCCAGTCTGCACGCTGGAATACAACGCTATTATCTCATGTCTATGACGCAGCTTCAAAAATTCGTTTCAAACAGGAAGTACAAATTTGCTTGAAATAACGCAAAAACAACCAATTTACACTTTTTAGTGAAATATAGGTGTCATAATAGTGTTTTTAGCAGTGTGGGACACATATTCGACTGTCAACAGCTCAAAAAATGTGTTTTGGTGTTTCGTGACCCTTTAAAAAAACGAGGTAAATCAACATACATAAGTTTGTTTTCTTTATTATTTTTTTTTCAGTGTACTCAAATACAGTTTACTTAAACTAAGTTATACTACAGTATTTACAATTTATCATTTAACTATATTTAGTACATTATGCTGTAGCATTCAACAAGGTGTTAAAAATGTTGTAATATATACAGTATAATACACTTACTATAATGTTAAAAACACTGTAGTATTTTTAATACAGCTTTTCAGAGTGTACTGCATTTGATAGTGTGCCCTGATCTGTTTTATTTTAATGATTAATTAATTAATTCATTCATTTTCAACTGCTAATCCGGGGCCTGGTCGCGGGGGCAGCAGTATAGGAGAGAACGTTCGAGGTTACTAAAGTAACCCTTCGTTCCCCGAGGAGGGGAACGGAAGCACTATAAGTGGATTTGATTGTAAAATCCACGCATTGGGAGGTTCGGTTCAGAAGCTACTCGTCTGAAAGAGTATTGAACGGGCCAATTAAGAATGAATTGGCAGCGCAAGCCTGCGCAGGTGAGCGGCATAAGCAATCAACTGAGTATATAAGCTCACCTGGCGCCAGCAGACGCTATCCTTTTTAAGCTGAAGAGACTTTCAACAGCTAAGGGACAGTCATTATGGCGACGGAGTATAGTGCTTCCGTTCCCCTCCTCGGGGAACGAAGGGTTACTTTAGTAACCTCGAACGTTCCCCTTCGGGGGGAACTTCAGCACTATAAGTGGATTTGATTGTAAAATCCACGCATTGGGAGCCCATTGAAAGCGCCATAATGACTGCACCTTACCAACACCCCCGATGAGGAGATAGTCAAGCAAGCGTGACGCACCCACATCATGGGGGGCGCGGTCCTCCAACGTGTCCCTGGCCCTAATTTATCCTACTTCAACAGAAGTTTTACGGATTTATATATATTTTTGGGAAGTCGTGAGCATCTAGATAATTCTAGGAAAATACGACAGTACGTTGGGAAGCGTGCAATCCCGATAGGGAGGACGCTGCGGAGGCCATCCGTTACCCAAGGGGGGATAGATGGCAGAATTTACATATGGACTAGCCCTAAAAAGGGGGAGTACGCATAGCAAAAGAGTGGTTAGCGGGGAGGGAAGACACGGGTCCGCCCAGGGGGGGGGACTTAACCGTGGCTGAATAAGCATATGGGATCGCCTAGTGGGGACCACGCATAGCAGGCACCTTTACCCAAAACGCGGGCTGACCAGCGGGCAGACCTACAACGTAGTGGGCCAGCAAGTGACTCCTCCGCTGAGTCAGTGCTGGGGGCCACGGAGGAATCTGCAGGGCTCACCTGACGGGGAACTTTACTGACAGATAAAAAGGCGCACGTATCTCCGTGTTAGGGAAAATGGCGCAGCAAGCGTGTTTCAACACCCTACCGAATTGTTTCCTCAATCACCAAGGGTTACCTAATACCCTTGAGGAAACCGGCTCCACTCGCAGATTGTAAAACCTTGCAAATGTGTTGGGTGTCACCCAGCCCGCAGCTCTACAGATGTCTGTTAGAGGGGCGCCGCGTGCGCGCGCTCGAGAGGATGCGAAGCTCCGAGTGGAGTGCGCACGCGCTCTCGGGGGACGCGGCTCATCTCGGCTCTGATAGTGAAAGAAAGGCATCCACAATCTAGTGGGAACTTATTTCGGTACGGCACTTCCCTGCTGCCGACCGCTAAAACAGACGAAGAGCTGCTCAGATGATCTAAACTCTGAGTGCGGTCCGGATAATACGCAAAACGCGAACTGGACAATAAAGAAGGGCTGGGTCTGCCTCCTCCGAGGGCAGCGCTTGCAGGCTCACTACCTCGTATTAAAACGGAGTGGTAGGAACCTTGGGCACATATCGCGGGCGGGGTCTCAGGACGTGAGAGAAGCCAGCCCAATTACAGGCACGAGTCGCTGACCGAAAAATGCCTCCGGGTCCCCGACCCTCTAATCGATATCAACGCGACCAGCAGAGCTGTCTTCAGGGACAGAAATATACTGAGTCGAGGATCGAAGGGATCTGACGCGGCTTGTGTAGCGAGGGCGAGATCCTAAGAGGGCATGAGAGGGGGCGGGGTGGATTAATTCGCTTAACGCCCCTGAGGAACCGGATGATGAGGTTATGCGTTCCCACGGTGCTGCCAGCCACCGCGTTATGAGAGCGGAGATGGCAGCCACGTAACCTTGAGTGTGGAGGGCGACAGCCTGCTCTCCAACTTCTCTCGGCGTAAAGAAAGCACAACGCTGATCTGGCAAATTACGGGGGTCTTCTCAGCGAGAGACACACCATTCAGTGAATAGACTTCACGTCAGGGCATAGGCGCGCTCGGGGAGGGGGCTCTAGCCCGAGTGACGGTATTAGCCACCGCAATCGGAGGTTACCTAAGTCTTCCTCGCGTCTAAAAATCTCCAAAGATCGGCGAGGGTGCCAGGTGGTGCCCTGTCCCTGAGAGAGTAGGTGCTCTCTCGAAGGGACTGCCAGGGGAGGGCTATCGCGAGGGAGAGCTCTGACATCCAGGTCCGATTGAGCCAGAGGGGCGCAACCAGCAACCTGTTCCTCGTCCTCCCTGACCTTGCACAGTAACTGCGCGAGCAGGCTCACTGGGGGAAACGCGTATTGCGCGTGCCCCGAGGCCAGCTGTAAGCCAGTGCATCCGTGCCGAGAGCACTCGGTCAGGGAAAGAACAACTGGCAATGAGCGATCTCGGGGGAAGCAACAGATCGATCTGGGCTTCCCCGAATCGCGCCCATATCAGCTGAACAGACTCGGGGTGGAGTCTCCATTCTCCAGGACGCAAGGCTGCCGTGAGAGCGCATCGGCTGCACGGTTGAGCTTGCCTGAATATGAATGGCGTGCAGCGATTTCAGCCGCGGATGACTCCAGAGGAGCAGACGGCGGGCGAGCTGAGACATGCGGCGAGAGCGCATACCCCCTATATGGCTGATATACGCCACCGCCGCCGTACTGTCCGTCCTGACCAGCACGTGTTGCCGCTCCAGCACCGGAAAAAAACGGTGGAGAGCGAGGAACACTGCCAACAGCTCCAGCCGATATGCCAATGCAACTGGGTACCTTTCCACAGGTCCGCAGCCGCATGCCCGCAACGCACAGCCCCCCAGCCCGTGTTGGAAGTGTCTGCTGAAACGACAACAAGACTGGACGCCTGTTCTAGAGACACCCAGGCCTGTAGGAACGAGGGGTCGCTCCAAGGGCTGAGGGCGCGGCGACACAGCGCAGTAACAGAGACTCGGTGTGCGCGCGCGTGCCATGCGCGTCTGGGGACTCGATCGTGAAGCCAGTGCTGAAGTGGTCTCATATAGAATAATCTGAGCGGCATGAAGCGGCTGCGGATGCCATATGCCCCAGGAGCCTCTGAAATAGTTTCAGTGGGACCACTATTTTACTGTCGAGCTCTCTCAGACAGTACAGCATCAGCTGAGCGCTCTCTCCGGAGAGGCGCGCTGCCATGGTGACCGAGTCCAGCTCCAGCCCGAGAGAAGAGATCCTCTGCACGGGGGCGAGTTTGCTCTTTTCTCGGTTGACCTGAAACCCCCACAGGTGGAAGTGCCAGAGCACTTTGTCTCTGTGCATAATCAACTCTGTGCATAATCAAAGAGAGGGCAAAATTCAGCCAGTCGTAAAGAAATTGAGTATGCAGATGCCCGCGAGCCGAAGGGGCGCTGAGGCACCCTCCGCGGGCTTGGTGAGGACCCGCGGAGACAGAGAGAGCCCGAAGGGGAGGGCTTTGTATTGCCAAGCTCGACCTTCAAACGCAAACCGCAGAAACTGTCGGTGGCGAGGAAGAGTGGAGACATGGAAATACGCGTCCATCAGGTCTAATGCTGCAGACCAACCCAGAGGACGAACGCACCGGAGGATGCGCTTCTGCGTGAGCATTCTGAACGGCAGCTTGTGCAGGCAGCGGTTCAAAACGCGCAGATCTAGGATTGGCCGTGACCCACCGCTCTTTTTGGCCACGATGAAGCGTGGGCTGTAAAACCCGCTCTCCATCTCGGCTGGAGGGAGCGGCTCGATTGCATCCTTCGCCAGGAGGACAGCAATCTCCTCTCGCAAGACAGGGGCGGACAGGGGGCTGACCCTGGTGAATACACACCCGTGACTTGGGGGGCCGCTTCGCGAACTGAATCGCATAGCCGAGTCTGATTGTGCGTATGAGCCACCGCGAAGAGCTGGCCCGCGCTAACCAGGCAGGCAGAGCTCTCGCTAATGGACTCATCGCTACAATCGCTGACGTACCAGCAGTGGGGCAGCGCGGAGTGGGTGTGCTGATCCGGGAAGCTCGCGGGTCCCACGGAAAAGCTGGAGGTGAGATATTTGCTCTCACTCCAAACCCGAGCTCCGGAGGGGAGGCTCGAGGGGTGGGAGAAAGGAGACCGTCCTCCCAGCGCTCGTGAGCCACTGGCGAAACGCACCGAATCTGCAAGCTAGAAAGCATAGCGTCCCAGACTGGCAGATTTCGGGCTGTCACATCTGGGGAAGTGAAAAGTGCCCTTTCATAATGTTTTCATGGCAGTAAAAAGTGCCGTTGGAAATGGGGCCCCGCCCTCCAGCGGGGAAAGAGCAAGTTCCCTCTTCTCCAGATGGCCTGTCCCAGGGGCGCTTCGCGGTCCGTTGCCGGACTTAGCGGCGTTCTGGGCAGGGGGGCTGCCTGCTTCCGAGGTGCCCGACGCGCTCGCTTCGCCGGAGGCGTGTGCGGGGGCGGAGCAGCTCTCGTAGGCGGGCGCCTTCGGCGAGGAGCAGGTATGAATGGCACGGCGGGCGGAGCGGGCTACGGACCGCCGATAAGACATCACCCACCAACTGCTCTCTCACCGCCTTGAATTCCTGGGTGAATTCACAGACAGTGTCGCCGAACCTGGCTGGGGATATGGGGAAGTCAAGAAAGCGGACTTTGTCGACTTTGCGCATATCAGCCAGGGGTGGCGCTCCTGGACCACTAATGTGGACATCGTCCTCCCCAACGCACACGCAGCGGACTCAGTAGTCCGAAGAGCTAAGTCGGCGGCGGTGCGAAGCTCGTAAGCCTGGGTTGGACCCACCCTCGTGCAGCTCGGCCAGCGCCTGCGCTTGGTAGCGCTGGTAGGTGGCTATCGCATGCAAGGCGGAAGCAGCCTGGCCCGCAGCTATGTAAGCTCTAGCTCCGAGGGAGGTAGATAACTTACAGGCTTTGGATGGGAGACGAGGCGGACCCCGCCAAGAAGAGGCGCCGCGCGGATTTACCGCCATCGCGCACTCAACCTGAGGAATCGCCACATACCCCCTGGCTGTTTCACCGTCAAGAGTGGTTTGGGTGGAGGAACACCCAGCACGAGCAGAAAAAAGTGCTTTACAAGACCGCGTGAGGCTACTGTGCACCTCCGGGAAGAAGGGAACGCCCCTCTAGTCGGTCCGGCCGCGGAGCTGGGGGATAAACCATCTCCAACCCACGGCCGAAGCAGCCCGGGAAAGCACGGCTAACATGTCCGTTTCAGGATCCGTAGTGACAGCGCTCACCAGCCCGAAGGGGGCGAGCGGGTCTGGATCATCATCGGACAATGAAAGCCCACCCTCCGATGCCGCGGTGGACATCTGGTCTCCGGTGTCATCGGGCGTAAGGGCTACCATCTGTTAGACGGATCGCTTCCCCCGCCCGAAGCTTGGATGGAGCGCTTAGAGGAGCGGGAGGTCCGCGGGTCCGCGGGCCCGTGGGCGACGGATTATCTCTCGCTGAAACCCTCAGATCTGCCCGAGTGCCCGCTGCAGAGCAGGGGACAACTGGGGTGGTTCGCCCTTTTGCAAAGGCTAACCGCGATCTTGCGCAACAGTCATGGCATCGCAATGACGACATGAACTGCCCGCGAGCAGCGCATTAACATGCTGGACCCCCAGACATGTAACGCAGTGCCCGCGCCCATCATCCGAGGACAGGAAACCACCGCATCCAGAAACGCACAGTCGGAGCGCCGTCCTGATAAGGGCGTGCTGCACGACTGTGTTGCTCTTTCTGTGAAGTTTGCAACTTTATACGCACCGCTCTGGAGGACCGGACCCAAAGAACGCCAGGCAAGGGAGAAACCCAGCTCGACCGTCTGCCACTGCGTGTACACACTCTGGACCGGGAGAATGCTCTCGTTCGCTCAGAATCGCTGGTCACAGCAGGAGGAACCCTCATCGACTCGATCAGAAAGTCTCTGAAGCGAAAAGGATAGCGTCTGCTGGCGCCAGGTGAGCTTATATACTCAGTTGATTGCTTATGCCGCTCACCTGCGCAGGCTTGCGCTGCCAATTCATTCTTAATTGGCCCGTTCAATACTCTTTCAGACGAGTAGCTTCTGAACCGAACCTCCCAATGCGTGGATTTTACAATCAAATCCACTTATAGTGCTGAAGTTCCCCCCGAAGGGGAACCTCAGACTTCCCTCTCCCCAGACGTTTCCTCCAGCTCCTCCAGGGGGATCCCGAGGCGTTGCCAGGCCTGCTGAGAGGCCTAGCCCCTACAGCGTGTCCTGGGCCTTCCACATCGAGAGAAGTCAGCTGAGGTGGCTCAGGCATATGTTTCGGATGCCTCCTGGACGCCTAACTAGGTAGATGTCCCAGGCATGTCCCACCAGGAGGAGGCCTTGGGGAAGACCCAGGACATGCTGGAGGGACTACATCTTTCAGCTAGTCTGGGAACGCCTCGGGATCCCCCAAGAGGAGCTGGAGGAAGTGTCTGGGGTTCTTTCCCAAGACTGCTGCCCCCGCGACCTGGCCACGCATAAGCAGACAAAAAGGAGATGAGGTTAATATTTACAGTAAATAATTTATGATTATTTTTACATTTAGTTAATTATGTAGTTTAAATTTTTTAAAGACATATCAGGACAAAGAATGTGCTTTACATAGATAATAAAATGTAATTTTGTTAGTAAAACATGATGATGTTTGCTTGTTTTTTTAATCCTATCGTTCAATAGGATGTGTGTTTATATATATTTGCTTTTTGATTCTTTTGCTTTTGTCAGTTGTAATGCTCTGTAAAATACCTGAAATAATTTGGCGTAATGATACAGCCACTTGCATGCCTTACAATGTTTGACAGCAAGTCAGAATCAAGCATTCAGCTGCCCTGAAATAAGGAGCACATATAGCCTGTTTCAGAAAAAAATGAACTTTTAATGGGAACATAATGTTGCATCATCACTTTCTTAATGTACTTGTAAGAGCAAATCCATTTATAAGCCTCTATTTGAACTTTAAAAATGTAATTAGGCCTGAGGTTTGTGCTCTACATCCACCCTCTACACACACACACACTCAGTCTTAATTATCTCTAATTATCACTCATTGGCCAGGATACAGTGAACATAAAAAAACAAAAGTCAGTCACGCTAACTATCTTGGCCTGTTGAACTGTATGACCCTTGCAATTTTTGCTTCATATTGGCATGATAGCATCACGCATTTGCTGCAGATTTGTCGGCTGCACATCCATGATGCGAATCTCCCGTTCCAACACATCCCACATGTGCTCTAATGGATTGAGTTCTGGTGACTGTGGAGGCCATTTGTAATTTAAATGTTCCATCATGAGTGCAATTCTTTATTAAATCTTTCTATATTACTTGCTAAGTATGTCTATAAATGCAATCAGTTTCATCATTTATTATTTATTGATCCATTAATGTTTTGTTCAGTTTCTCCATTTAAATGAGTTAATTGTATCCTGCCACCACCTTTTGGGTGAGAACTACCTTTAAATTAATAATGTTACAAATAAATTCATAGTCTAACATTAATTAATTAAAACACAGTCTTCTCTGTGTTATTTTTAAAATGGTACATTTTTATAATGATTTCAATTGATTATTGAGAGTCACATACCACATTGTTATTCTATTTAATTTAATATGAATATTAAATAGACATAAATGTTTTATGTTCATGAATAAAATACTTGCACAGAAAAAAGGTCAGAGAACTGAGCAGTTGAATGTGAATAATATGAATGTGTATGTAAATCAGCAGTCCACTGTAAACAACCACAGTAATACACCCACCGTTTTATTTATTACTTATTCTTCAGGACACAAATCTGGCATTTAATCTGACATAAAAACACCCATGTGAACATTTGAAATCTTTATTCGATAAATACTATTACATACCAACTTCCCCTGCAGTAACACAATGCAATATATTCTGTTTAAAGTCTTATTTTCTTGGTTCAAGTGGAAATTTGGCTGATCTGAATGTTTATTTTAAATCTCAAACGTCTCACCTTGAATGCAGACAACAAAAAACAGCCATAATCCCAGACTAACAGTACCTGTAGTAAATATACAGCTGACTGGGTGAGTTCTCGATTTCTGTGTGTGACGGTGGTTGTTTGTAATAAATAAATCTTATATACAGTTTATAATAAGAAAAAAAAAATAATAATTCAAATCTCAAAAACTGAACTCCGCGGGATTCGAACACGGGACTTCCTGCACCGCAGCCGAACGCTCAACCGCTGGTCCACGTGGGTACTGCAATACCTGACTTTCACACGTCCCTTAATCCCACTGCCAGCGGACCTCAAACAAAAAAAAAAATAAATAGTTACCAAAATTAATAAATCTTTGGGCGCCAGACAAGATTAACTTGCCAAAAATTAAATTAAAACCCTGGATAGCCGCGGCAAACACTTAACCACCATACACACAAAGAGAAGAAAATAAAGATTACCCAGCACACACTTTAAATTAAATTAACTGGTATATTTTTAACAAGCAGTACAACAAAAAGGTTTTCAAAATCAAAATATATACTTTTAATCACTGTTCAGTCATAGATCATAGTCAAAATTAGCACTTCTTAGGTAACAAAAGGAAACATCAAACAAACAATTCAAACACTTCAATAATAATGTTTAGATAACCCAAAAGAAAACAAACAAACAAACAAACAAACAAACAAACAATAATAATGTGTGGCTGATCGACTGGAAACAAGAGAGGGAAAAAATGTAAAGAAAGCCTATGTGATAACGTTGTAATGTGTGTGTGGAATGTGTGGGTGTATGAATGGGTGCAAATGGACAAAAGTTACTGACCCAGGGACACCGAAGCCGTTCTGCACAGGTCCACTTTTTCCATCGAGATTTTCAGACCCCTCGCACACAATACTTAGAGAGATCGCCTGGTCACCACGTCCACAAATTGCTTCCACCCCTCAGTTTTTTCCTCACACAGTCATTGAAACCAACAAGCTCTCCACCTTACACCGTTCTTCTCCTCCTTCTCCAATTCTTGCCACCAAATACCCGACACCAAAACAACCAGAAGCCCCTTCTCTGGCCTTTTCTTCCTCTTTTATAATCTCCGATTGTTTACCTGCCCTTCCGCTTCCTCCCGACCCCCGGAAGTATTGTCTGGAAGCGATAGGAAGGACCGGTCGGAGCAGCGCCCCCTAGTGGCACTTGAGAAAAATAAACAATAAAAAGCATCCATCTCGCCACACTCTCCCCCCCTTCGTGAGAACAACCCATGTTGTTCAATGCTCACGAGGATTTACATTTTTAAAATCTTTTTTGATCCTGCTGTGGGAGGATCTTTGTGCAATTTTTCTCCCTTGCTTCCAGCTCCTCTGCCGTGGGAAAACATGGTTTAAGATTACACACATGAACATTTCTCACATCCTCACCAGTGTCTTCAAGAGATACCTGGTAGTTCACAGGACCTAGCTGCTGGATAATGCGGTATGGTCCTTTCCACTTTGGAGCTAGTTTAGCACTGAAGTGATGTTGTGCACTAGAGATGGGAAAATTACGGACCCATACACGCTCTCTTTCTCTGAAGAACACGTCTCTTCTGTTCTTGTCATAGCTCCTTAACTGCCGTTTTTGAGCTTTTGTGTAATTTTCTTTGGCTTGCCTTTGTAACTGTATTATTTTGTGTACCATGTCGTATGCAGGCTTGGTTGGTGAGAGATCACGTCTGTGCAGCAGTTTATCCATGGGACTGTGGATTTTCCGACCTAGGTGAAGTTCGGCAGGCGTCATCCCAATGGATTCCTGTATTGCAGAATTTAAAGCAAAACGTAACTCTGGTAAATATGTATCCCAGGTCTTGTGGTTGTCCTCCACAAACCCTGCAATCATAGACTTCAGAGTGCGATTCACTCTTTCTGTCATGTTGGTCTGTGGGTGATAAGCAGTGGTAAGTTTTGGAGTGATGTTCCATTTTCCACACAGCTCTGTGAATAAAGAAGAAACAAACTGCGCTCCTCTGTCTGACAATATGAAGTCAGGGACTCCCCACCGAGTCAACATTTCTTGTCTTAGTATGGTGGCAATGGTCTGTGCTGTGGCATGCCGCATGGGAAACAGTTCAACCCATTTGGAGAAATAGTCGACAAATACGAGTAAGTACTCATTTTGTTTTCCAGACTTCGGCATTGGACCCATTATATCCACTCCCCACATCTCATTTGGTCGTGATGTTGTAACTTGTTGTAACTTGCCAGCAGGTTTCCGGTTATCCCATTTGGTGACTTGACATTTGGCACAATTTTTGACATATTTTTTTATGTCTGTCCACATTCCTGGCCAATAAGCAACATCTTGTATACGCTTGTACGTCTTGTAAATTCCCAAGTGTCCGCTTAAGGGAGTATCATGGTACCATTCCAGTACTGTTGGTCTAAGAGTAGATGGAATGACTACTTTGTAGTGAACAGTTTCATCTGCTAGGTGGGTGATGTGATACAGCTTGTCTTCCAACACAGTGTACTGGGCTTGTTCCTGTTGCTCATTTTTGGCCAGAGCTTGAAAGATCTTCATAATGTCTGTGTCTTGATGTTGTTCCTCCCAGATGGTTTGTGGGGTGACAGGGAAATCAGGCAGATCCTTTTCCGTGGTGTACAAGTTACAGCCTGGCATGGAATACATACGGGACAACGCATCAGGAGCAACATTCAGCCGTCCTTTTCTGTACTCGATCACAAAATCATAGCGTTGCAAGCGCAAGGCCCATCTCATGAGTCGACTGGCTGGTTTGGTGGAATTCATGACCCATTGCAGAGCGGAATGGTCTGTAACCACTGTAAACATTCTAGGTTCCAGGTAGTGTTGCCACTTGTCTAAAGCCCACACCACAGCCAGACACTCTTTCTCCGTGGTGGAGTAATTCACTTCTGCCTTAGTCAAGGTTCTACTGGCATAAGCAATTACTTCTTCGCCACCCTGCTCTTTACGCTGGGTCAAAACAGCCCCTAATCCTGAGTCACTGGCATCAGTATACACAGTAAAAGGTATGTTAAGATCTGGATGGCCCAGGATGGGAGGTGTGGTAAGACAGAACTTTAGATTGTCAAATGCTTGCTGGCATAGTGAATCCCACTTGAATTGTCGTCCTTTCTTTTTCAGATTATTCAGTGGTTCATCAATGCGTGAAAAATTTGGTACAAAACGGTGATACCATCCTGCCAGTCCTAAGAATCGCTGAACATCCTTAAGGTTTTGTGGGACTGGGTAAGCGTGAATGACCTCTACCTTCTTGGGGTCAGCTGCAACTCCTTGGTGACTCACTACGTGTCCTAGAAAGGTAATTTCAGGTAGGCAAAAGGAACATTTTTTTAGGTTTAGGGTTAGACCTGCTTTTTCCAGTCTCTCCAAGATGGTCTGGATGTCGTGAAGATGTTGGGTCAAGGTGGGTGAGTAAATGACAATGTCGTCAATATAGACGTAGCAAATTTTCCCAAGTAAATCTCTCAGGACGATTTCCATCAAACGTTGGAAGGTAGCAGGAGCATTTTTCAGTCCAAAGGGCATAACATTAAAATGATATAACCCTCTAGAGGTGATGAATGCAGTCATCAACTTGCTTTTGTCATCCATTGGTACCTGCCAAAATCCACAGTTGAGGTCCAAGGATGAGAATGTGGATGCTCCAGAAAGAGACTCTAAAATCTCTGTGATGTTAGGTATTGGATAAGCATCACTTTCTGTCATCGCATTCAATTTTCTGTAATCCACACAGAACCTAAGATTGTTGTCTTTCTTAGGAACAAGAACTACTGGAGATGCCCATGGAGAACAAGACTGTTCGATGACACCAGCCTTTAGCATCTCTTCAATCTGTTCCTCTACTATGGCTTGTTTTCCAGGTGTCAACCGATAAGGACGTTGCTTAACGGGTACTGGGTGAGTGGTGTAAATGCAATGTTGAAGAACAGTGGTTCTTCCAAGCTGAAGAGTACAGACTTTTGGGTTTGACTGGAGAAGATGAAGTAACTGTGGCTTATTATCTAGTGGTAAGTGGGCTTCGGCAACAGCCATCTCAATCAGAGCTTGATCATCACTACTGGGTGCAAGCTGGGATACTACTGGAAACGGTAATGGTGGAGGAATAGAGCTGAGCAGAGATAGTGTCTTACTTGAATGTTGGGTTTGTGCATTTTTGTTCAAATTTTGGGATCTTCCCACAGGAACACTAGCATGTCCAGGTTGAAAAGGGTACTCTTCATTAGGGTTGGACTTAAAAGAGTATGTCTGGTCAACTACATTAATCTGTAGACCACTTGAATAAATGAAATCTAAACCCAAGACTACAGAGTAAGCCAAGGCTTTTGGAGTGAGAATGGCAGCTTGAGTAGGAAAAACTTTGTCATGCAATATGATTTCAAAATTCGTCCATCCTAAAGGAACTTCGGCTTCTCCACTGGCCAGATAGAGAGGGCCAAGTGTCCAGGGATGGAGGCTGGCTTGGGGATTGATCTCCTTCCACAAACTCTCATGGAGTAAAGTGTAACTGGCACCCGTATCCAATATGGCTTTTCCTCTCCAAGCCCCAATGTAAATTGGAACTATCAGCTGTTGTGGTATGACCACAGATTTAGTAACAGTCGACTTGGGTAATGACTTTGAAGGAAGTGTAACAGACATGGCATTGTTAGATGGATTACCTCCGTGCTTTTGGGTCTGAAAATAACGTTTATTTCCAGTAGGAGGAGGGTGACTAGATGATTGAGTGGTTTGCACAGAGGAGGAATAGTGAGGACAACTACCTGGTGGATGCAGACCTTTGCATCTCCAACACAAAACTGGAGGTTTCTCAACTCGGTTGGGGGCAATTCTTTGTGGTGAGGGTTGAGTCACATGTTCTAAATAATGTAACTGCTGAACATAATCCTTCTCAAGCTGAAGGCCCAGTTTAACCAACTCATCCACTGTATGGACACGGCTTCGAAGTTGGCTGGCTAGGTGAGGTTTTATGTTTTTTAGAATCATTTTTACTAATTCAGTCTCAGTTAGTGTGGGCTTCCATCGTTTACACATTGCTCTGTATGTAAAAGCAAAGTCTCTAATTGACTCTTTCTCTGCTTGTGTTCTAGTTCTAACCCTCTCTGCCAGCTCATCCTCATAGTCTTCTGAAAGGAAAGCTGAGAGAAAAGCAGTTTCAAACTCACTCCATGTGGAAATAGCAGAGCGAGCCACTTCCCACCAATCCCGGGCTGTACCGTACAGGACAGTGCGGAAGGTAGCTAGGATGTCTGGATCATCTAGAGGGTGTAAGGCGAGGAAATCTTTGCAGCGTGTTACATATAGCAGTGGATCAACATCATCCGAAGGTCTTCCAAACGTTGGAAAAGTTAACTTTAAATGATCACTTTTTATAACAGGTGTTTGAAAAGGCATTGGAGCAGTCACTGAAGATGAAGACTGTGTTGAAACTGATACAGGTGCACTGCTTGGAGGATCAGACACTTGCTTTATAGGTGGGATGACATCACTTATTTCTGTTTGAAGATTGTCAAGTTGGTTTTTTATGGCATTAATTTCAGTGCTGCAGTGATTTAGATCACTGGAAAGGCGTTCAAAATTCTTGTCAGAGTGTTCCTTGGTAGCTTGAATATCCTTCTGCAATTCCAACTGAGCTTGTTCCACCATGAAGCGAATCTCTGAAATTAAGGTACTTTCACTCCTTTGGATTTCTTGTGTCACCATCACCTTCACAGCTTTAGTGAGTTGATCCGCTGTCTCTGTGTCATCTTTTCGTTGTGCAGTTAAGGTGTTCAGGAGTTGCTGATGAGTGGATTCCATTTTTGCAAGCTTTGCTTCATGCAGGGAAAAAGATTTAGACGATTTTTCGGTGAGTTCCTTCACAGCTTTATCTTGCCGTTTCAGACAGTCAAATACACGATCCCAGTTTCCTTGTACATGAGCAGTAAGTTGATGAATTTCTCTTCCAGGTGTAGGGAGGTATCCAGGAAGAGCATGCTGGGTTGCTGAGGAGGGCGGTGATTCTACCATGGATGCACTTGTGCACAGTTGCATTGGGTCAGGTTGAACTGTAGAAGTAACACCTGGAGTGGTGGTGTGGAAATGCACTTGAGTCCTTCCATAAGGGTCTAACTGAGTGGGTGTGGAGTGGTATGTGGGAATGTTGGAAGGTGATGAGAACTGTCTTTGCTGCACTGGTGGCCAAACTGGAGTGGCTATATCTGGTGGATCAATATCCACGGAAGTTGAAGGGGAAGGATTGACGTTGGCCATGTTTATAGTGTGTATGAGTGTAATCTAAGGGTTTTGAAAAAATAAAAATCAAAAAAGAAAATGTTGACTTTTTAAGCAATGTGGTCACAAAAAATATATATATAGAGAGAGGTCAAAAGTACCACAAGTACCAAATTCACAAGGTATACAAAATCAGTACAATTCCTGTACAATGACACAAATGTTCTATAACAACTTTTTTTTTTTTTTTTTTTTTTTTTTTTTTACAAAATAGTTTTTTCCAAAGTCTTTGTCAGTAAAGCAAAACAGTTCAAAAAGTCAAAAGGTTGTTGTCAACTGAAATCAGTCAAACAATTCAAATGAGTTTCAAAGTTCAAAATTTCCCAAAATAAAGTAAGGTTTCAATGGTGTTCAATGTCTTTTAAAGTGTTCATTTTTTTTTTTTTTTTTTTTTTAAGTGTTCAGGGCCCCACGTTGGGCGCCACTTATGTGACGGTGGTTGTTTGTAATAAATAAATCTTATATACAGTTTATAATAAGAAAAAAAAAATAATAATTCAAATCTCAAAAACTGAACTCCGCGGGATTCGAACACGGGACTTCCTGCACCGCAGCCGAACGCTCAACCGCTGGTCCACGTGGGTACTGCAATACCTGACTTTCACACGTCCCTTAATCCCACTGCCAGCGGACCTCAAACAAAAAAAAAAATAAATAGTTACCAAAATTAATAAATCTTTGGGCGCCAGACAAGATTAACTTGCCAAAAATTAAATTAAAACCCTGGATAGCCGCGGCAAACACTTAACCACCATACACACAAAGAGAAGAAAATAAAGATTACCCAGCACACACTTTAAATTAAATTAACTGGTATATTTTTAACAAGCAGTACAACAAAAAGGTTTTCAAAATCAAAATATATACTTTTAATCACTGTTCAGTCATAGATCATAGTCAAAATTAGCACTTCTTAGGTAACAAAAGGAAACATCAAACAAACAATTCAAACACTTCAATAATAATGTTTAGATAACCCAAAAGAAAACAAACAAACAAACAAACAAACAAACAAACAATAATAATGTGTGGCTGATCGACTGGAAACAAGAGAGGGAAAAAATGTAAAGAAAGCCTATGTGATAACGTTGTAATGTGTGTGTGGAATGTGTGGGTGTATGAATGGGTGCAAATGGACAAAAGTTACTGACCCAGGGACACCGAAGCCGTTCTGCACAGGTCCACTTTTTCCATCGAGATTTTCAGACCCCTCGCACACAATACTTAGAGAGATCGCCTGGTCACCACGTCCACAAATTGCTTCCACCCCTCAGTTTTTTCCTCACACAGTCATTGAAACCAACAAGCTCTCCACCTTACACCGTTCTTCTCCTCCTTCTCCAATTCTTGCCACCAAATACCCGACACCAAAACAACCAGAAGCCCCTTCTCTGGCCTTTTCTTCCTCTTTTATAATCTCCGATTGTTTACCTGCCCTTCCGCTTCCTCCCGACCCCCGGAAGTATTGTCTGGAAGCGATAGGAAGGACCGGTCGGAGCAGCGCCCCCTAGTGGCACTTGAGAAAAATAAACAATAAAAAGCATCCATCTCGCCACATGTGTAGGCGGAATTAACGATACGATTCTTGCTGCCTTATTTTTTTAGTTGAATCAACTTAACTTTTCTAGTCCTCTCTACTTAGCTGACTGGGTGAGTTCTCGATGGGGATTTCTGTGTAGGCGGAAGTAACGATACGATACGTGTCGTCATGTGAAAAGGGTCTATCAGTGATGATCTGGAACTGGTGTGTGAGTAAGGTGCATGATGGTGAATGTAGTCCAGTTGAGTGGCAGATGTGTAGTAGCATGAATGATAGTGAGTGTTCTCTAGTGATCTGTACGGGCTGGATCATTTGTGATGATGACCATACGCTTATTTCACGCGGCCGCCATTTTTAAAAAAAACCAAAGCGAGGCTGCAGTGGGAACAAGCCCGGAAGTATAGGACCATAGGATGCTGTGCACTACAAACCTCCGGCTGTTGCTGAGATTTAAAAATGCAGACATGGTGTAAACATCACTTTAATATCATTCAGTTCAGTTTTATTTAAACAATTAAAAGCATATTAGGCATCAAACAACATCACAATCTCTTTAAGGGTAATATGCTCAAGTGTCCCCCTAGGCTTCAGTTCATGGCACTTAAACACAGTGGAGACGCTTCCCTTCTTCAACCTATGTAACCCGGTGAGTGATAAAACACTGCAGTCCTTTGTAGCACACGCTTGTGTAGTCTGTAATAGTGTTGTCCCGGTACTGAAGTTTTAAAAACGTCAATTTCCTGCATACATTTAAGCGCCGCTGAGCGTGTTCATAAACAGCGCTAATTTATTATAGTGTTCACCAGTACTCATTAGTTTTCTGCTCTTCACCCAGTGTAAACACAGATACACGGAGACTGGAGCGCGAAGCAGCCGTAAAGATCAGTCGAGTCATCAAGCAGATCGCTCGGCTCGTCTGTGTTTGTGTACTCGGTAAACAGCGGAGGGTGAACTGATGACCTTCTCGGCCAATCGCAATAATTTCCTTTGAGCACGTGAACCCAATGGCAAATCAGCGCTGTTTTCCCTGCTGAAAAATCCAGCCTAAACCAGCCTAGGCTGGTTGGCTGGTTTTAGCTGGTCGACCAGGCTGGTTTTAGATGGGTTTTGGCCACTTCCAGGCTGGTTTCCAGCCATTTCCAGCCTGGTCTTAGCTGGTCAGGCTGGGAGATGACCAGCTAAAACCAGCTTGACCAGCCTAGCCAAGCTGGGAGTCCAGCCAAAACCAGCTATACCCAGCTTAAACCAGGCTGGTCAATCTGGTTTTAGCTGGATTTGGCTGGTCATTTTCCAGCCTGACCAGCTAAGACCAGGCTGGAAATAGCTGGAAACCAGCCTGGATATGACCAAAACCCCTCTAAAACAAGCCTGGCCGACCAGCTAAAACCAGCCAACCAGCCTAGGCTGGTTTAAGCTGGATTTTTCAGCAGGGTTAAGAAAGCCATCAACAGTGCATTAAATGTTAGCAGGAAATTGGCGGTTTTTCTTTTAATTCAGTATCGTGACAATTCTAATATAGTGAAAGAATCAGCTCATTAACTTGAGTTTGATAAATGGCATCTAAACACTGTGTGTTTAGGAAAGAAAACGTTAGCTAACGAGTGCCATTTCCCTTAACTAAGCTGAAAATGAGCTCTGAAATCCCTTCTTAGTTTCAGCATTCATTTAGAACGGACCTTCGGGTCACTCGGAAGGTGGTGAAATGATAAAATTGTGTCACTTTCTCTTCACTGATAAGATATACAGCCAGGTACACAACGTTCCTATAAAACTCCCAACTAAGGGTGTCACGATCCTCCAAATCCTTGATTCGATTACATTTTCGATTCTAAAGTCACGATTCGATTCGATTTTCGATTATGAATAATTCATTAATTAATAACTAATTAATTATTAGTAGCCTACCGTTTAAACTACCTGACTTGCATGGTCTTTGTTTTACCCATAAACAAATCATACAGTAAATGAATAAAGGCAAGTTACACACATAATTACCACCTGTCAATCACTTTTTCTGCGGGACTCATGAATAGGCAGTGATCTGTGTCGTTATAATGGCGTCGGTAAAAAAGGTGCACAACCAACAGGAACCAGCCAACAGTATCTGAGGTGTTCGCTTAAATAACTAAGTACTTGTGTGAAAGTAAAAGATGGAAGCAGTCTACTGACTCGCTGACTGCCTTGACCCGCTGTCTCGAGCGCATGACAATGTGTGTGCGTCTGTGTCTGTGTGTGAATGAGTGTGTGTGGTCACGTGATGTGTGTTTTCAGCGGTAGTGAGGAAGGAGGGCTGCTCAGAAATGCTACACGCCAGTGTGGATGTGGATCGTTGTAGTTCTAAAATGCCATTTAAAAAAAAAGGCATATTAGTGTAAACAGGGCCTGAGTGTGTATTTTTCGCTAGAGGATTTGCAACGGGTGCGGGCGGAGGATCGCGATGCGCCCATCGTCTATCACCCCAACCGTAATACGTACATAGCAAATCTTGCAAACTGTTTTTTTTTTTTTTTTGTCGACAACACGAACGTTGTCAACATAACTAACTGGAAATCCAAAATACTTCCACACCGGCGACTTCATTGAAAGAGGAGAGGATTTAAGCTGTCGACGGGTCTCCTGCGTCTGCAGTTTAACAAGCACTTTAACAAGCATGTTTTTTTCCCGTTTGGCAAGCCAAGCTGACGTGACATGGGGGCGTGGCAGCATCGACGATTCTATTTTTTGATTCGATAATCAAAGTTGAGCTTAAATTTCGATCGATTTCGATTAAAAATCGAAATCGTGACACCCTTACTCCCAACCATACTGTACTTCTGGGTTTCTTCCCACGGCAGCCTCGATTTCGCTTTTAAAAATGGCAGCCACGTGAAATCAGTCTATGATGGAACTAAGCTAGCTTATTATCTTTTACAAATCTAAGTTGATTGGACATAAAACAGTTAAGTTGTCCTCCCAAAAAAAGCTCAAGAATTGTGTTGTTTGGCTGATTATAAATAAGTAGTTTGAACAAACAGCAAATGTAACTTTTTTGAGTTCAAAACCCAAGGAATATTTGTAGGCATTTATTTGCTTAAGCGAGTCAAATATTTACAATGTGTGTTTCTCTCGGACTCCACAGTGACGGGTCTCCAATGGAGGATCAGGTGTTGAAAGATCGAGGAGACGAGCCAAAAGAAGGAGCTCATTGCGTGTCTCTCCTATCGCCGCAGCTCAAAGCCATGATCCGCATCAAGAAGAAATACCTGAAGAGGACAAACTCAGTCCGACTGGCGAACTCTGGAGTCTCCGACGGCGCTTCACATCCTCCAAACAGGAAGCTCAGGCGCAGGAAGTCTCGTGTGCTTTTCCCAAACGACACGCTGATGTTCAAGCCAAAGAAAGAGCGCAGCCGAGCCAAACCTTTCCTCACGCTCTTCAGCATCATCGTCTTCATACAGGTCATTTCTCTAACTTGTGTAGCTTTTCTGATTTTTCCTAAATATTTTTTGCAAGCTAAACTGGCTATCATGGCCATGGTCGTAGTCAGAGATTGAAAATTAGGGGCAGTTTACTTGACAATGTTTTAAGCCAAAACCTGGAAACTTGCAAGGGGTATTGTACAGGTCATCTCTCCAACTTCTGTGGCATTTCTACTTTATTTTATATATTTTTTACTCAGCTAAAGAGACTATCATGGCCATGGTCGTAGTCAGGGATTGAAAATTAGGGGCCGTTTACGTGTAACGGAGGCCAGCTAGTAAGTGCTGTGCAGGTAAACCTCTTTCCTCTGACCTGTAAAGGTGCTCTAGCGACAGACACTAGAGGCCATGGTTTTTAGCCTCCTTGTTAGGGCAACCTACTCCCATTCGGAAGGTCGCCAGTTCGATACCAGCTCGGAGCGGGTTGGGTGGCGTAAGACCGGTGGGGTTACATTTGTAAGGCTTGAAGCTTACGCTGCTATTCTGAACCAATAGTCGGAAACAGAAAGCAGTTGAAGGATGGCGTGTTTAAATCCATTATTTATCTGACTCCATTGTAATTAATCTGACTCCATTAAAGTTGTTATCATCATTGATAAAGAGAAAGAATCTCTACGTCTTAAAGCAGGCAAAGTTGTTTATTAAGTTACATGATCAAATATACAGACATTAGAATGAAACAAACTAACATACTGTATAAAGAAATTAGCTGTAACATATGCACTGCTGAGCAACAAAGACAGTGAAACTGCCTTTGTTAGCATATGAGGCTACGCACTGGTGTGCGGGAGATGCAGAGTAAAAGCCATTCTCCCAGATCAACAGTTACCTTTCCCTATTAAGTACATTAACATACTCTCCTCAGGTCATGACTCAACAATAGTAAATATATTGTAGATTGAAACACAATTAATCAATGTCTCTGTTGATTTCATCACTACAACACTGAAGTCATAAACTGTCAAATGACACCAAACATGACAAAGTTATCTGAAAGAAGAACACGAGCAGATGAATTGTGTATGGTGAAGAGCACATGGTTACTGTAAGCAAATGGCAGAGATGTGTATCGGAGCTGTGAGGAACTCTGCCTCACCAGGAGGACTCATCCCATGCTTGGAATGTCTCAGTAGTCCTTCATTAGCATAGAAGGAAATATATATCATATTTCTCAGCTTACACATTGGTGTTGTGACCTGGATGGGTGTGAGGTTTAAGGGGGTGAGTGTAACGGAGGCCAGCTAGTGAGTTCTGTGCAGGTAAACCTCACTCCTCTGACCTCTAAAGGTGCTTTAGGACAGATGCTAGAGGCCATGGTCTTTAGCCTCCTTGTTAGGGCAACCTACTCCCATTCGGAAGGTCGGCGGTTCGACACCAGCTCTGAGCGGGTTGGGTGGTGTACGACCGGCGGGGTTACATACGTAACAATGTTGTTACCAGCTTTTTTAAATATCTTCTTTACTGTTCATCAGAAGAAAGTGGAGTCTCAGTAAACGATGACGGGATTTTGAATTTGGGGTGAACTGCTCCCTAAATCAATTTGCATTTATGTTAAAATGACTAAATAGTATGTTAACAGCTGACCTCTACAGTACATCTAGCCCATTTAAAGACTTAGCCAAAAACTGGAAGTTTTCAAAGTCTATTGTACTGTTCATCTCTGCCTTTTATGGCATTTCTATTTTATTTCATATATTTTTTAGTCAGCTATGAGGCTATCATGGCCATGGGCGAAGTCAGGGATTGAAAATTAGGGTCCGTTTATGCTACAGTGTTGTTACCAGCTTTTTTATATCTACTTTTCTGTTCATCAGAAAAAAGTTGAGGCTTAGTAAATGATGACAAAATTTTGAATTTGGGGTGAACTTCTCCCTGAAGCCACGTGTTAAAAATGAATCAATTTGCATTTATGTTAAAAGGGCTGTATTGTATGTTAACAGCTGATCACTACAGTACATCCAGCCCATTTAAAGACTTGAAAACTGGAAACTTTCCAAGTGTTTCGTACTGGTCATATCTCTGCCTTCTGTGGCATTTCTATTTTTTTTTAAATATATTTTTGGTTAGCTAAATAGGCTATCATGGTCATGGCTGTAGTAATGGATTGAAAATTAGGGGTCGTTTATATGACAATGTTCTTAGCCAAAACCTGGAACCTTTAAAGTGTATTGTACAGTTCATCTCTGCCTTCTATGGCATTTCTAGTTTATCTTTTATATTTTTTAGCCAGCAAAAGAGGTCATCATGGCCATGGCCGTAGTCAGGGATTTTTTTTCAGCTTTATTTTTTACTATCTATTATTTTTAATATAAAGTTGAGGCTCTGTAAATGATGACAGGATTTTGAATTTGGGGTGAACTGCCCTTTAAAACCACATTAAAAATTAATCAATTCATGTTAAAAGGGCTATATTGTATGTTAACAGCTGACCTCTACAGTCCATCTTGCCCATTTAAAGTCTTTTGCTAAAAACTGAAAATTTTCGAAATGTTTTGTACAGGTCAAATCACTGCTTTCTGTGGCATTTTTATTTTATTTGATATTTTTGATTAGCTAAACAGGGGTGCGTTTCCGAAAACCATCGTTTGCCAACTAAGGTTGCAAGTTCTGTCGTTACAAATTGTTTGTTGATTTAGTGTTTCCCAAATCCTTCGTTCCAACGAACATTCGCAAACTGCGTCACAAACTACACCTTGCACAAACTACAAACTTGCAACTACACCTCTGGAGCTGTTGTTAGAAACATAGTTCCTGGCTGTGTTCTATTCCCAGTTATCCCCCCTATGCCCTATTTGCTTAGAACATTCTAACATTTAAACTCGGAATGATTTTTTTTTTTAAAGCATTAAGGTCATCTCTCTCAGGTGTAATTTGCTTTCAAAGTATGTTTACAGTTCAGTTTTAGCGATCTTCATGTTAACAATTGCCCTCCCTTCGCAGTGCACTTTGAAAACATTGATGTCATTTTGAACACAGTCTTGACTCGTGGCTCATGACGAAATCTATAGATGACCTATTATTCAAAAGCGGAATTTATGTTACGTCTCCAAAGCTTGTGAAAACAATAAACATAGCATACGTTAATCGTTTAAATTTATAGTAGATCATTATTTATTAAGTATCTGTACTGTATATGACATGGGCCTGTTGATTAGAACATTTCTGCAGTGGTTTGCATGTGTTAAATTGTAATAGTAGACTTAAAAAATAAGTAAACAATATTCTACTCAATAATAACAATAAAAAAATTATAATTATAACCATCATCATCATCATTAATATTATTATTAAAGTATGATTTCTTTCGTTTCCTAATAAATAATAAATATTACATTTAATTTCTTGATAAATAGCCTCATTATTCATTTATTTATTCATTTATTTATTTATTTGATTTATAAATGAGATTAGAATACATTTTAGCTTTTGTAAGTGATGTTATGTTTTAGAATAGAATATGTAATGTTCTTAATAATATTTGTGAAAGAAACACTATATGTCCCATTTACGTATATTTCAATGAATATGAAAAGCGAGTGCATGTTTTTACCAAAACTAATAGTGGCTACTTTATTAAATGCGTGTAAAACAATATAATTTGCACAAATAAATTATAGGGTTCTTCTCGAAGGAAGTTGTTACCACCCTGTTAAGAACATCATTATGGGTGTTTTACGTTAACTAACTAACTTGGTTCAAACAATAGATCTGTGACAGAGAAACTACAGGTTTTGGGAAACACTTGTCACTACATCGTTTTTTTTCCCCCAAATAATGCATCGTACTATGATAGTTCAGCCGTGAGTTACGTCATTGTTTGTGAAACGCACCCCAGTTTATCATGGCCATGATCATAGTCAGGGATTGAAAATTAGAGTCTGTTTATGTGGTTTTTAGGCAAAAACAGGACACTTTGAAAGTGTTTTGCCTGTACGTTTACACACAACAGATTTCTGGGACTGAAAAATCTGAAATTGAAAACATTGTCCTTTGTCGTCCTGACCGTGTAAACAGCCCAAAACTAAACTCTTTAAAATATGACGATCTCACGTTTAAATGTTAAGAGCAGGTAGTAGGTCAATCAAATGCATCACTAACAGCTGTGCTTTGCAGTGATTAGGATGGAAGGACTGTGTTTAAAGCTCAGCAAATACTGGCCTGGTCTACATAATACAGGGGTTTCACCCTTTTTCACAGGTGAGCACGGTTGTTTTGAAAACGTTGTCATGGAAACAGGCTCTGGCCATAAATGTAGTCGGGAATTGAAAAGTAGGGGCTGTTTATGTGGTTTAGCAAAAAATTAGACACTTTTGAAGTGTTTTGCCTGTGTATTTTACACACACCGACATTTTTTAGGACTGAAAAAGCATAAATCTGAAATCGAAAACATTGTCCTTTCTTGTCCTGTCCATATACAGCGCATCCGGAAAGTCTTCATAGCGCTTCACTTTTTCTACATTTCTTCATGTTACAGCCTTATTCCAAACTGGATTACATTAAATTTCCTCAAGATTCTACACTCAATACCCCATAATGGCAATGTGAAAAAAGAGTTTTTTTAAATTGTTGCAAATTTATTAAAAATAAAAAAGCTGATCAATCACATGTACATCAGTATTCACAGCCTTTGCAGTGTAGCTTTATATTGAGCTTAGGTACATTCTGTTTCCACTGATCATTCTTGAGATATTTCAGCAGCTTAATTAAAGTTCACCTGTGATAAATGCAGTGTATTTAACATGATTTGAAAAAGCATACAACTGTCTATATAAGGTCCCAGGGTTGACAGTGCATGTCAAAGCACAAAGAAAGCATGAAGACAAAGGAATTGTCTGTAGACCTCCAAGACAGAATTGTCTCAAGGCACAAGGCTGGAGAAGGTTACAGAAAAATTTCTGCTGCTCCGAAAGTTCCAATGAGCACAGTGGCCTCCATCATCCGTAAGTGGAAGATGTTTGGAACCACCAGGACTCTTCCTAGAGCTGGCCGGCCATCTAAGCTGAGTGATCGGGGGAGAAGGAATTTAGTCAGAGAGGTGATCAAAAACCCGATGGTCACTCTGTCTGAGCTCCAGCGTTCTTCTGTGGATAGAGGAGAACCTTACAGAAGGACAAGCATCTGTGCAGCAATCCACCAATCATGCCTGTAGAGTGGGCAGACGGAAGCCACTCCCTGCCTGGAATTTGCCAAAAGGCATCTGAAGGACTCTCAGACCACAAGAAACTAAATTCTCTGGTCCGATGAGACTAAAATTTAACTCTTTGGAGAGAAAACTAGGCACCGCTTATCACCAGGCTAATGCCATCCCTAAAGTGAAGCATGGTGGCGGCAGCATCATGCTGTGAGGATGTTTTTCAGCAGCAGGAACTGGAAGACTAGTCAGGATAGAGGGAAAACCTGCTTCAGAGTGCTCCTGACCTCAGACTGGGGCGACGGTTCATCTTCCAGCAGGACAATGACCCAAAGCACACCCCCAAAATATCAATGGAGTGGCTTAACAACAGCACGGGGAATGTCCTTGAGTGGCCCAGCCAGAGCCCAGATCTAAATCCTATTGAACATCTCTGGAGAGATCTGAAAATGGCTGTACACCGTCGCTTCCCATCCAACCTGATAGAGCTTGAGAGATACTGCAAAGAGGAATAGGCAGAATTTCCCAAAGACAGGTGTGCCAAGCTTGTGGCATCATATTTAAAAAGACTTGAGGCTGTAATTTCTGCCAAAGGTGAATCAACAAAGTATTGAGCAAAGGCTGTGAATACTGATGTACATGTGATTTTCCAGCTTTTTTACTTTGATTTCAAAAACTCTTTTTTTTTCACATTGTCATTGTCATTATGGGTATTGTGTGTAGAATTTTGAGGAAATAAATGATTTTAATTACATTTTGGAATAAGGCTGTAACATTTAAAAAATGTGGAAAAAGTGAAGCGCTATGAAGACTTTCCGGATGCGCTGTAAATACCCCAAAACTAAATTCTTTGAAAACAACGATCTCACATTTAAATATTAAGCATGAAAAAGCACACAACAATGGTGAAAAACATGGCAGTGTGCTCAAAAACAACATCTCCTGTTTGTTCAAACTGCTTATTTAAAATCAGCTCAAACACAATTCTTGATTTTTTTTGCAGCAGCTTAATTGTTTTATGTTCAATACACTTACATTTTTAAAAACGAATTAGTTAACTTAATTCTTTCGAGTAGTCCTAACACAAATCAGTTGTGTGGAACCAAGCATACTTCACAGTGTGTTGTTGTTGCACAAGCGTTCATTAGCAAAGTGTGTATTTCTTTACATTACAACCAAAAGTCGAGACAAAAATTTGACATAAACGGCATCAACGGCTTGATCAAATGCATCACTAACAGCTGTGCTTTGCAGTGATTAGGACGGAAATACTGTGTTTAAAACTCAGCAAATACAGGCCTGGTGTACATAATACAGGGTTTTTGGCCATTTTCACAGGTATGTGTGAACTAATTGTTTTGAAAACGTCGTCATGTAAACAGGCTCTGGTTATGAATGTAGTCGGGATTGAAAATTGGGGGTCGTTTATGTGGTTTAAGCCTAAAAGCAGACATTTTTGAAGTGTTTTGCCTGTACGCTTATGGTATACTTACATAATACAGGGGTTTCACCCTTTTTCACAGATTTGTTTGAATGTGGACATACAATACAAGAGCAATAAATGGTCACCTGTTTTTAGGATTAAAAGTCAACCCATACAAACAAGTCCAAATTAATGGCTCCTGACAATACACTGATGTTTTGGGAAGCAAAATAATTGCTCTGTGTAGGAAGTTGTTTATTCTTTACAATATTATTAGCTAGCTCTCTGCGACTATCACATGGTCGCCCACTCAGGCTAATGAGGGATGCTACGCACTAGTGGTAGATAAGGTGGTGGATATTAAGTGCTATCAGTGTCCAGAAAAAAGCTGTATAAATGTAAGGATTTATTATTTGTGGCTTCCAAAAGCACATAAATCTGTTGGCAGTCTAACCAATAAAAACATACAGGGGCTAATGCATGTCTTAGGAAGCTTATCGATGTGTTTTTGCAATAGAAATATTTCTCACATTTTTTTTTTTCATTTTCATTGGCCAAATGCACATAAAACATTACTGATGTATATTCATTGGCCACTTTATTAGGTACACCTTATTAGTACCGGGTTAGACCCCCTTTTAGCATGATGCACAATTTGTACTAATGGGCCCAAAGTGTGCCAAGAAAATATCCCCAACACCAGCCTGAACCGTTGATACAAGGCAGGATGGATCCATGCTTTCATGTTGTTGACACCAAATTCTGACCCTACCATCCGAATGTCGCAGCAGTAATCGAGACTCATCAGACTCACCAGTCTGGCCATTCTCCTCTGGCCTCTGTCATCAACAAGGCATTTGCGTCCACAGAATTGCCGCTCACTGAATATTTTCTTTTTTTTTCCGAATCATTCTCTGTAAACCCTAGAGATGGTTGTGCGTAAAAATCCCGGTAGATAAGCAATTTCTGAAATACTCAGACCAGCCCGTCTGGTACCAATAAGCATTCCACGTTTAAAGTCACTTAAATCCCCTTTCTTTCCCATTCTGATGCTCGGTTTGCACTGCAGCAGATCATCTTGACCATGTTTACATGCCTAAATGCATTGAGTTGCTGCCATGTGATTGGCTGATTAGAAATTTGCATTAACGAGCAGTTGGACAGGTGTACCTAATAAAGTGGCCGGTTAATGTATAATGCCTTTTTTAGTCTATGATATGGCTTTAATGGTTCAATCTGAATAATATCAAGCTATGAAAATACTTTTGTGATCATATGAATCCAAAATACTTTCATCAACAACTACTTCTCCTTAGTGTCAGTATAGGGTGCACATTCATTAGAAGTGTTAGACATGTGTTACAACCCAGGTTTAACTTTTAAACATTAAAAACTCACAGATGTCAATCATCTTTTTCCTTATATCCCAGGTCTACAATGCCATAGAGAATCTGGACGACCATGTAGTGAAGTACGATCTGGAGGGTTTGGAGAGATCCTTACACAGGGAAGTGTTTGGCCAGCAGGAGGCGCTGGAGGAGCTAATGGACCATCTGAATGACTACCTGTCCACCTATGCCCACCAGCAGCCCCTTGCCCTGTCTCTACACGGACCATCCGGCGTTGGCAAGAGCCATCTGGGTCGCCTACTGGCCCGACATTTCCGCTCCATAGTGGACGATAAACTAGTAGTGCATTATATCTCCAAACACCACTGCCCTCTACAGGAGGAGGCTCAACACTGCGCCTCCACAATCGCCAGGCGAATAACAGAGGTAGCATATTACATATACTCATTTAGCAGATGTTGTTATCCAAAGTGACTTATAAGTGAGGATGGTAGCCCTTTACAATAACAGTACATGAATAATGATGTATTAATATGTAAACTAAACATTATTTTATTATGAACTAATGATGAGTAAATGCATGAGCTAATCATGAACTAACTTTAACTACAACACGAGTCACATCGTCACCCTAGAATTATAAGGTTCTGTCTGCGTTCTGAATGATTTTGAGATATTGAGCTTCAACGTTTTTGCATTCCATATAGCAAACAACATGTGTGTAACAGTTCTCTTTCATACATTAACATGACAGAGACCCTAAGGGTTCTCTAAATGCAAAGGATCAAGTTCTCTTACACTTGCAAATTGGAGTAAAAAAACCACGGTAAACGCAGAAAGAACCTTCTCATTCTGAAAAGTCATTTTCCGCTTGGAATTATAAGGTTTTAACTGGGAAATCATTCATTGAAGCATTACTTTTCAAGAAATACAATAATAAAATATTTAAGTTGGTATAGTAACAATATGTTGCTGACTATATGAAAACAAATAAATATATATACAATTAATATATATGTTTTTTAATATTCATCTCTTTTTCAACAATATAAAATGTAACATTTCATCTCGATGTCGGCGACGCAGTGCCACAGTGGGTAGCACGATCGCCTTACAGCAAGAAAAACGCTGGTTCGAGCCTCAGCTGGGTCAGTTGGCATTTCTGTGTGGAGTTTGCATGTACTCTCTGTTTTGCTGTGGGTTTCCTCCGGGTGCTCCAGTTTCCCCCACAAGTCCAAACACATGCGGTACAGGTGAATTGGGTAAGCTAAAATTGGCCATAGTGGATGTGTGTGATTGAGTGTGTATGGCTGTTTTCCAGTGATGGGTTGCAGCTGGAAAGGCATCCGCTGCGTAAAATATATGCTGGATAAGTTGGTGGTTCATTCCGCTGAGGTGACCCCAGATTAGTAAAGAGACTAAGCTGAAAAGAAAATGAATTAATCTCAATGTTAAGAAATGCTTCTAAATCATTACCTTTTGACACGCCTCAATTTTGTGTGGTGCGGCATTATTTAGGCCAGAGGTTCTCAAAGTGGGGGTCGGGACCCCCCGAGGGGTCGTGGGACAATGAAGGGGGGTCGCCTGGTGATTTTCAAAAATCAATAAATTTTTATTAAACCTTAAGACTTACTGTATTTTATCAATAACCTACTGAAGAGAAAAAAATAGTCGTTTATAGTTACTATAAACTATAAAGTTACTATAGTAGCTTATAGTTACTAGTTCTATTGGATTGCGACTTCTCGGGTAATTACATTATACTAAAGACACAGCAATACTGTCAGATGCAGCAGATTTTGTAACACCAGGTTAAACTTTCTAGCCCATTTACAGCACTGACATACATTAAAAACAAAAACAAAGAATAGACTTGGGTCTATTGGTGTGTTTGTGCGCGTCATTGCATACAAGCTTTCTGTATTTATAACCACCACCTCAGAGAATATTGGGGTCACGAGTCACTGGCATTGTCATTTTGGGGGTCGCGGGCTGAAAAGTTTGGGAACCCCTGATTTAGGCGACGCTGATTTTGTGTGATTTTTGTCTTCCTGGTGCTTCCCGCTGTCAATGGAGCAGTTCGGCGAAATGACAAAGAAAACTGATCCTGATTGGTCCTCGTACGTGCATTAAAAATGCTGATTGGCTCACAGATAGAACCTTATACAGCCAAGCTAGTGTTCGACTTTGTAGATACACCTTTTTTTTTTCTTTTTTTTTTTAAAGTCTTAAAATGTAAACAACTTATAAAAACACATCACATAATTTAAAGAAGTTGTCATTTAATAAGAATATATTGATTACTCAAAGATTTGACAAAAATGTCAGATAGAACCTTATAATTCTAAGGTGACGACATGAGTTCATGTTTGAATAACGGCTACCTTAATCACTTGTCTGTACATGATTGTTTGTTAATTAATGTATCAATTACCACATTAGTTTATGCTTAATTTAACCATTATGAACTCATGAGCTGTTATTTTATAATTATGTCATGACTTTACTTGGAGGAGTAGAAAAGTGTTCTGTCTACATAAACATGAGCTGTATATTTTAATAACATCTAAACACACTTTATTTTAATTTCATGGGACCTTTAAGGTAGTTACTCAAGCTGAGGAAGAGGAGCAGATCCCCTTCTTCATCCTGGATGAGGTGGAAGCAATGGCTCCCCCGCTGCTCGACACCTTGCAGACGTTTCTCCAGTCAGATCAAACCAACGAGTTTCTTAACGTGGTCTATGTTTTCCTTAGCAGTCTGGGCCAAAGTGAGATCACAGCTCACGTTCTTCAAAACTCCTCCACTGCTGGAGCCCATAAATCCCTCCGTCAGGCCCTGACTCTCCTCCATCCTCTGTGGATGGAGCCAGCGGTCCAGGTTATAGCGCTGTCCTTACTGGAGCGGGAGCATATCATACAGTGCTTTCTGGAGGAAATGACCCTCGAAGGGTTTTATCCTGATCCTGGTCATGTGGAGAGACTGGCGGACGAGCTGGCATATCACAGAGCAGCTGGGAGACAATACGCCAAAACTGGATGCAAACAAGTGGTGGCCAAAGTCAACCTGCTTTGAGGGAGTTTTTTATATATAAAATAGCCATAATTTTCTTAAAGTACACCTGAAATCAAAACTAACCATACTGATTTTGTTAGCTCACATTTCTAGCATTGTGGTGAACAATATATCTGTGCATGGCATTTAGAAAAATTAAATAGTTTGCCCTTGTAATCTTTCATTGAAATCTGAAAATGCACTTCCTGTTTGTTTTCATTTCTCAGATTGCATCTGTCTAAGGTATTGGGCGTGGCTAATGTACTTAACCACGCCCCTCCGACTGTCAGCTTTGACAGCAAACAGAAATGGTGAGGAGGAGGAGGTGTCTGTTCGGTTGTAATAACTCTCCCCAAACCCTCTTCCCCATCTTTCTGAATGAAATGCCTACTTCACCACATCCAATCAGCTCACAGTAGAACACAACAAGCCACGCCCACTGTTTTCTAAATAAACACATTCTCTAAAGTGAACTAATGCAATTTATCAACAATATATGTCAATATGAGATTGAAGTTGAATTAAATGATTGAATACACCTTTACACAGACTAGAAGGTGCGTTTTCGAAAACCATCTTTAGCCAACTAAGGTTGCAAGTTCCGTCGATACAAACATAGTTAGTTGAAACATTTGGTTAGAACATTTCTGCAGTGGTTTGCATCTGTCAAATGGTAAAAGTCTACCTTTTTCAAAAAAACTAATTGTCGGCAGCTAGCTCTCTGCATCTCTCACTTGGTCGCCCACTGAAGCTAAGCAGGGCTGCGCCCGGTCTGTACCTGGATGGGAGACCACATGGGAAAGCTAGGTTACTGCCGGAAGTGGTGTTAGTGAGGCCAGCAGGGGGACTGCCCAACCTGTGGTCTGTGTGGGTGCTAATGCCCCAGTTTACTGATGGGGACTCTATATTGAGTGCCGTCTTTTAGATTGAGACTCTCTGTGGTCATTACAAATCCCAGGATGTCCTTCGTAAAAGAGTACGGGTTTAACCCTGGCATCCTGGCCAAATCTGCCCACTGGCCTCTGTCTATTGTGGCCTCCTAACCATCCCCATATCATAATTGGCTTCACACTGGTTTTGGATGAGGAGGTGTAAAGCGCTTTGAGTGCCCAGAAAAGTGCTAGATAAATGTAAGGATTTATTATTATTATTATTATTATTACTATTATTATTATTATTAAAACAAACAATTTCTTAATACTAATAATAATCATCATCATTAATATTATTATTAAAGTAGGATTTATTTCCTAATAAATAATAAATATTAAACTTCATGTCTTAATAAATAGTCTCATTATTTATTCATTTATGCATATGATTTATAAATGAGATTAGAAAACGTGTTAGCTTTTGTAAGTGATTTAATGTTGTAGAATATAATATGTAATGTTCTCAATAATATTTGTAAAGAACACACAGGCCCTATATGTCCCATTTACATATATTTTAATTAATATGGAAAGCGAGTGCATGTTTTTACCAAAACTAACATCGGATTTTATTTTAAATGCATGTTTGTGTAAAACAATATAATTTGCACAAAAAACCAATGGGGTTCTTCTATAAAGAAGTAGTTCCTCCACCCCGTTTAGAGCATCATTATGGGCGTTTTACGTTATAACTAACGTGGTTCAAACGACGGAACTGCAACAGAGAAACTACGGGTTTTTGGGAAACATTCATCACTACATTGTTCTTTCCCCAAACGATGCATCGTACTATGATAGTTCAGCCGGGAGCTATGTCCTTGTTTGGAAAATGCACCCCAGGTCAGTAAGCATTTCTGTAGTCTGTACTTGTTCAAATGGAGTGCAATTGAATATTTATAGGATGATTTACTACTGTAAGTGCCTTTGTATTTTCACTGGTAAGTTGAGAAGCTAATGAAATCATAAAAAGTGCACGGAGGAGGTGAATGAATGCAACCAATGAATGAAGAAATGCACTGGAGAATCACTGCTAATGAAATAAAAGGGAGAATCAATTAATTATTAACACAATATGTTGTACTCCATGTACTTTATGATCATAATGAGTTTTCATATATTCTGTGATAAGCTGTAACTTCCCTTTTTTACCAAACATTTTGCCAGTCAAATACCTTAAGTTTACTCTTCACAATAGATTTAAGTTTAATTTGACTTGTAGGGCCAATTATTGTTATACTCCAACAAAATTGCACTGTATTGTACTGTATTTATGAGTAAATGCATTTGTTTTTGATTAGCACTGTTAAAAATAAATTAAAGTAAAAATGTTGACTTCATTAAAAAAAAGTCCAATGAAATACTGTAATGACCCTGCATATACTACAACATATATGCTGTATAAAAGATGGTTTGTTCTTTAAAAAAAAAAAGATTTTATTTTATTCTTTTATATAACACTTGTTTTGTGTCAAACAATCATGCAAACAACCATTAAGTTTAGATAAAAAGGAGACGATTATTTCAGTTTCGTATCAATTCAGAGAAAAACACATAATAATAATAATAATAATAATGCATGAAATTATAATGCAATTCAGGACTAAACACGATTGGGTCAGTCATATGAATTGGCTTTTATTAGATAAACTGGATGGACTTCTTATGCAAATTCATTTAAGGAAGCAGAGGAATCGGTTAAATAGGAGTGAAATCAAGAGTATTATTAAGAAAAGAATGACGTAAAAGTGGCAAAAACAATGGAATAATAAAAAAAAGGGCCGGTTGTTTTACACAATTCAAAAGAAAGTTGAGGTAATTAGGTGTGTAAGGAAAAACAGGAGAGAGGAGATAATAATATCTAGGGCAGTAGTGTCCAAACTTGATCCTGAAGGGCCGGTGTCCTGCACACTTTAGCTCTAACTTCCTTCTACACACCTGCCTGGAAGTTTTTAGTGTAGCTAGCTTGATTAGCTGCTTCAGGTGTGTTTAAAGGGGTTGGAACTAAAATATGTAGGACACCGGCCCTCGAGGACAGAGTTAGGACACCCCTGATCTAGGGTGAGATTTGGACACAAAATTAAATAGTACACTTTTTAAAATGGGCAAACATGGTACAGGACAATGTGAGTTTTGTGGACAAGAAGAGACAGTTGAACATGTTACATTACACTGCATGAAGTATGAAGATGAAAGGTGGGCTCTAAGAATTTAGAAGAGATAAATGTTCAGTTTAAACTAGATGACATTATACAAAATAACTCAGGAAACAAAATGCGTTACCTTTTTATTGCAGTCTCAAGAAGAAAAATCTCCCTGATGAACTTCTGCTCACATGTTTGTGATGTAAGTCCTGTGGGCGGAGTTTGCTCCAGGTAAACAGTGCTCTGCTAATTGATAAATCATGTTGCTGTGCATAGTTTCGCATGTTGTTTGAAAGTTTCACAATTTAGCAACAATATATCACTATGAGAATGACGTTAAAGGAGTGAATACACAGGCCAGGTCAGTAAGCGTTTCTAGCAGCATATGTAGTCTGTGCTTTTTGAAATGGTTTGCTAATGTCAGAGCCTTTTTCTAGTTGTCATTTGAGTGAGGTGGAAATTTTAATTGGCTTATAAAATCACAAGATGAGCAGATAAAGTCTTTTTAAAACATAAATTACCTTGAGTTTGAAAATGAATCGCTAGAAAGGTCAACAAAAGGCAAACCTTCTTATGTAAAGTGTCTGTATGCCTTGCCTGAGTGTTTTGGGGAACACAATATGTGAAAAAAGTAAAAATCACCTTATTTTGCAATGTGAAAGTAAGACTTTTCTGCGGATGTGTTACACTTCCTATTCATTTGTCTACACTCTCAGAAACTATGGCACAAACGCTGTCACTTTGGTGCCACCCTTTTAAAAAGTAACATTTGGTGTGCTAATATATACTTTTAATGTACCTTTAGTGTGCAATATAGATCCTTTACAACTAATGTGTACCATTTAAGTGCAAAAGTGTGCCTTTTAAAATGCTACTGTTGTATTTGTGATAGAGACGGGAAACACAGGGGGCATTTCTTCCTAGGTTGTTGCTAGATTAGATACGGTTGCGGCCGGAAGTTACTGAGAATTATTTATATTATTTATTTAGAGGGG